>NC_056729.1:980771371-980774877 GCF_019279795.1 Protopterus annectens
AGAAAAGAAAATGTCTTTGTTCTTGAGTAGTATAAAAGGTGGTATTTATAAGTTAAGAATATAAAATAGTACATATGTAGTCAATAATGGCAGAAACTTAGGTAAATCTGTTGGCTAGATGCCTAGTCTGGTTTAGAACAGGGCCACAGCCAGTGTGTTGTTAGGTAAAGTTTCAGTTTGTTTTTGAGAAGTGAGGGAGAGGGGAGAGAGGAATGATCACTGGGGAGAAGATTCCAAGTTTTTCCAATAGCATTAGAAAAGAGAGATTCTCCAGCCTTGTTATTGGGTTTAGAGGTATGTACAAGGTTTTTGTGAGAGGAACGTAGAGATTTCAGATTTATATATGGTGTGATGAGGGTGGATAGAATAGGAATAGAGGATGGTTTATAAAGGGTTTTATGGGCAATGGTTAGTTGGTGGAGTTTAATCACATTTTGTAGTTCCAGCCATCCAAGCTGTTTTATATTTATGCAATGGTGGGTTCTGTAGGGGTTACCTGTAGCAAACCTAGCAATATTTTTATAGGAAGTTTCCAGTTTGCTAAGGTTCTTTTATGAAAGGTTAGTAAAAATTGGTGATGCATAGAGGAGAGTAGAGATTAGATGAGTGTGCGCTATAGTTGTTCTAGCAGTGGGGGAGAGGAAAGGTCTAATCCTATATAGGGAGCCTAGTTTTTTGTTGACAGTTTTTATTGCATTATTGATATGGGTGTCAAAATTCAGGTTGTTATCTGTGATAATGCCCAGACGTTTGGTAGTTAGGTCTGGTGATATAATGGTACCATTGATGGATGTAATTGAGAAATCCAATGGAGAGGAATTATGAGTTGGAGTAAAAAGGAGGAGCTTAGTTTTATTAGGGTTCAAAAGAAGGCAGTGCTGTGTAAACCATTGTTCAACTATGTTAAATGTGTTCTGGGTAAGAGAGAAAAGTTCAGATTTGGATTTGGCTGAACATAAAAGTGTGGAGTCGTCAGCATATTGTATGCAAGTGGCTTGGGGAATGGCAAGATGAAGGTCATTAATGAAAATTGAAAAGAGGAAAGGCCCTAGTATGGACCCCTGAGGGACACCTATGGTAACTGGTTGAATAGGGACAGACACACATGTGTGCCATACCACAGACAGCCATCGGTGCACACTGTGCCATGACCAATGTATGTAGGGTTACTGTGTGAGTGGCACATATGAGGATGGTGTTTAACAGGCAGTCATTATAGTGTCATATTAAGCTTGTGTATCACATGTGTCTGTGGCTATGCTGACATTGGATGTGGGTATGCACTCATATAGGTGTCTGCCACACTGTGCTTTGACCTGCGTGTGGAGCCCAATATAATCGCAGGTACTTGTGTATTCCCCCATACAAAATATAATCCAGTGTTGTGGCAGTCTGCCTGTAGTTTGCACAGTGATTAGTGACATGCCTAGCAGCCTAGTGTAATTATCCAGTGTGCTGTTATGTCCATTTATTTGTAAGACATACTGCTGCCAGGCCACCATAACTGTTGTGTATTTCTGACAAAGCAGTGGTGTGCTGTACAGATGTATGTCCGTATCCACTGGGTAGTATGTGGCCATGTGACTTCTTCACCACCAGGTATTATGTGTCAGGACAGACTGACGTGTGTGCGCGCATAAACTGTGTGGGCATATGCAGTCCAGTATTGTCGTGATATACCCATGTACAGTCACATTCCCATTGTGAGGCGTTGTCCATATGTCATGCATGAAGGGGACATGTGTACACTTCAGAACTGCCCAAAGAGTGCCAGACTGTCCACATATATTGGTCATATCCCTGATGTAGTCCACAGGATCATTACTGTACAAGCAGTGGTACTGTACTATGATGTCCATAGCATGTCTGTTTGTAGGCAATGGTGCATGTCTACAGCAGATGTGACCTCCCACACTCAACATGTCTGTTAAGACAACCCCTATTACAGTGACACCAGTCTACATATATACCTGCAATACATCCATGACATCTCCTTGCACTAAGCGGTTGGGACTATTGATGTTGCAGTAGGACTCCACTCCATGTTTTGGAGATATGGTAAACCTTTATCTGTACATATTTATCCACATATCTATATAGATATATACATATACATATCCACACACACACATATATATATATATATATATATATATATATATATATATATATATATATACACATATAGATATCCATGTACATATATGGAGATATATATCTACATATATATATATATATATATATATATATATATATATATATATATATATATATATACACATATATATATATACACACACACACACACACACTCACATATATACATATACACAGCAATGACTTCAACAATTGGCTAAGCTTCTGATGTCATTCAAAGGGGATTCAGTATCTTTCTGCCTGGGATGACATGATTGACAAATGAAGATGCCTTGCCAAAGATGGTTTGCACCTGTTGTCCCTGGGATTCAGGTTACTAGCTAATGCTCTTGCCACCCCCATAGTGCCTTTTCTAGGCAAGGTTCAAAGGACAAAACCACCAATGTAACAGATACAAGCATGCAAAATTGAAGGTAATTCTACTCAAAGCATAAAGTCTTATCCTAAACATGGACTCTCTCGAGGAACACCTACAAATGGAGAACATCGGTATCTGTCCAGTAACCAAGACATGGTTCAACGCTCCAGAGAGCACCCCTGCAATACCAGGCTACCACACTTACCACACATTTCAGCCACCGAAACAAGACCACAACACTACAGGAGGAGGAGTGTCCATATTTAACAAGGTTATTCACACATCCAGGCTGGTTCCCAACACAATGCATCTGCATATCTCCTGGTGAAACTAACACTAGGTAAGACTGCAATCCAAATTGTAGCTTTCTACAAATCCCCCACCATGACCCAACATCCTCACCACACCTTTCTAAACATACTGAAATTATTGAGATACAACCAAAACCCCTCATACTGGGGTATTCAAACTACCCCGTCATTAACTGGGATAACTATTCAGGTAACAATGCCTTTCCCCAACAGTTTTAGAGGTCATGGATTCGAATGTCCTAGATCACATCATCCATTGTCCAACCAGAGGGTCCAATATCCTACACCTGGTCATTACCAACATGGGAGATAGATGCTCCACATCAGTGGTCACCCCTCATTGGTCAGATCTCACCATAAGCTATTCACCATTGACATCCACATCCCACCTCCAAACCCCAGGAAGGACACCCCTGTGAAAATCCTCTACAAAGCCAACTTCATGCTATTCAAGTTAGACATGAGAAACTGTGATACACCCGTGGAGATGGGAGATGATAGACCAACTGTTGAATCCTATAGTGAGGCACTGTGTTAGCACATCCACACGTGCATGTATCATGCCATCACAAATAGAACCAAGATGCCCCCTCCAAACAAAAACAGCCAATATGGTGGACCCTTGCCATAAATCCGAAAGCTGTTACAAATACAGGATAGCAAAAGACTCCTTAAGCCCG
>NC_056729.1:980774890-980807390 GCF_019279795.1 Protopterus annectens
GGGGGACCAGAGTTCTTAAGGGAAGTGAGAGGTTTTTGCATTTGACGTCATCTCAACACGTTAATGGCATTCATATGTCATGTAATTCCCCTCTATTACAATAAAATGTTGTGTAACTATCATATCCTATAATATCATGTCTGCTTTTATTTACCTATATTTGCTCAGTAATAGTGACCACCATTATTTAGTTTGACATATGTATTGAAAAATTTTATCATTACAAGGTTATCTTTGTGACATAAGCACTTTCACATCAATTTTTGTACTAGATTTTGAACATTTCCCCCCTTCTCTTACATTTTTTGTATACATCTGTCTGATTTATGTTCAAATTGTCCTCACTACACTTTTTCTGTCTGGTTATCCATGTATTGTTTTTGCTGTTTTATGTGCCATCTTACTTATTATTGTATTCATGTTTCATTTATATGTACAGCACACTCAGTACAATTTATCATCCTGTATACAGCATGCATTATTTCCCTTATGCAGCTCCTTGTGCAGTCTATGTGAGCAGGCTTAACAGGCTTGCACATAGATAAACCTGCTTGCTCATTTTGTGTAATTGTGCTGTACAACACAGTTTCCTGACCAGCAACACTGTGTCTGGCCACTGTAATGTGCTTGCATTCATGTTAGTCTGATGTGCAACATGCATATGTGATTATCGCTGCAGCTCATCATACTAACAAATAAACATTTTATAGGCTTCATGGAATGTCTACATGATTATTCATGAATCCAAGGGAGAGGTTGTTATTCTCTTATACTCCCTAATGCACATACTGTAATTTCTCGATTACCATGATGAAAAGTTATATATATATTTTATATGTGCAAAATCATCTTCAATAAAAGAGTAGTTTTATTAACAATGAAGCTTTTTATGACTGTAATTCCCCTCATTCCTGTTTCTGAGAGCTATCATTTGTTTAAGCTCCTAAAATAATACTGCTGGGTGACTGAAGCCATCAATAATCTGTTACCAGTCAATTTTAATATCACTCAAAATGGCAAGTGTTGAGTTGATGATCTCTGCAAGCTAGTGAAGAACTTCATCAGGAATCATGTATCAATCCTATTTCCAACCAAAATACATAAGCAACTGACAGAAAATGATATTATTAGAGATTGATTAGACATAATACTATTATTACACAAATATGTGTATATGAGATGCTAGGTGGCATATGTTAGATATTTTAAGGAAGATATGTGTTTCAAAAGATAGCATCAGTTGTTTAGATGTGGGAAACTTATGATAACTAGAATAAACAGGATTTCAACACACACACTGACCCCACAGAGATAGCAAACCTGCTAGTGGATAGGTTTGGCAAAAATTTCACTCCCTTATTCCCTCCTAACTTGCAACAAATCTTCCCCCAAACTTAAAAACAGCTACCACAGCAACCACTGCCAAAAACATTCAGGACCAGCCAAAACCATAGAAAATGTAATTTATTTTCCACACAAATACTGACTAAGCGCTTTCACCTAACAAGGCATCATCAGAGTCGGTACAAATTCAAAAAAACACAGTATTTAAATAATTAATTAGTGACATCATAGATTAAACAACCAATGAGCCAAATCCCCACCAGTTTAAAAATTCACTTTCATATATATCCAACACCCCTTAAAAATACATGTAAAATTCATTGTGTTGCACAACAAAATACATATACATATTACTTAAAAGAGTGTAACATAACCAGTGCAAACATATACTTACACCCACATACAAAACAGTTTTTACAAATAGAAATATAAATATAAATTGCATAGACTAAATGCAACTGGATTTGTGCTTTAAGACTGGTTTAATGGAAATAAAATCATTGATGCCAGGGAACCTCATGGCATCGAGCCTCACCTGCCATTCAACCTCTAGCATAGCCACTTTATTGCCAATGTCACCCCCCTGATCTTCATAAACCCTGTCTATGACAAAAAATATGAACTTTTTAAAATCATTACATTGGCAACTATGCAAGAATAATGCATTATGTTGATCCTTCTTCTTCAAACTACGTACATGTTCACTAATTCTATCACGCAGTCTACGTGTGGTCACACCCACGTAGAAAGCGTCACATGTAATACACGAAGCAACATAAACCAAATTCTTTGTGTTACAATTACACAACCCTGGGCAAGACAATGTACGCTCAAACCCTTTAACACATAAATGTGCACCTTCAGCAATGAATCTACAACACCTACAATTACCACATTTAGACATCCGAGATTTCCTAACTCTAGGCACCTTCTCAAGGATCCTCTTCAAATTCTCACCTTTACTATACACAATCCTAGGTGCCCTCCCTACAATATCCTTGGTTGCATTACCCAGGCAGTGGTTCCACGCATCCCGCAGTGCTGTACATATTTCAGTAGCCTTCTCATTAAATTTCAGAATAAAACAGGGACCTTCAGAACAAACTAACCTATTTGAGCCATGCACCTGCCCATCCTTAATGGGTTCCCCAGTGTTTTTAAGGATTGGAGAATATACAGAACTCCTTCTCCTTGATACCTCTCTCTTCACCTTCAGTAATAACTTAAGTGGATATCCTCTATCTAGGAACATACCTATAAGTTTATACATTTCTTGTTTAAATAAATCTTAATCGCTTATCAATCTTGAAATGCGTACCATTTGACCCTTAGCCACCCCTCTTCTCTGATGATAAGGGTGGCAACTCGCAAAATGTAAGAGAGAGTTAGAATAACTATCCTTCCTAAACAGAGTACTCGACAAACCATCCCTATCTTTAATGATAGTTAAATCCAAAAAATTCACTCTGTCTGTACTCCATACATGGGTAAATCTCAAAAAACTAGTAGTACAATTCAAGTAGTGAACAAATTCAACCGCACTCATCTCATCTCCATCCCATAAAATAAGCAAATCGTCCAAGAACCTATTGTAAAGCACAATGTTGGCAGAAAATCTTGATGGAAAGACAAAAACTCTTTCCTATGCCAACAACACCAAATTCGCAAAGATTGGGGCACATTTCGCCCCCATTGCTACTCCAGAGCACTGCTGAAAAGTTTCCCCTTCAAATTTAATAAAGTTGTTTTTGAGGGTAATTTCCATCAAGTCACAAATAAAATTGATTTTACTCTTATTAATAATTGGACATAAATTCAAACTGTCACGGAACATCTCCAAGCCTTCCACGTAGGGAATGACCGAAAATAAATTAACAACATCAATTGTTAAAAAACCACAAGGCCTATGGTAATTCCCCACTACTCTCAGTCTCTCAAGGCAATGCCATGAATCCCTCACAACATGGGCCATGTCACTGAGAACTGTTTTACATGACTTATCCACAAATGCAGCGAGGGGCTCAGTCTTTGAACCCCTGGCTGCCACAATCGGCCTAAATTGTAACTTTTCTGTGCCCTTATGCACCTTTGGAATGCCAAAGATGCATGGAGTAACAGGATGTTTGACCATGAGGTAATCAAACTCCACCTCTGTTATGTCACCTTGGAACAAAGCATCCAACAAAAACAAATCAATTCTCCTGTAGGCAACATTAATTTCATTGATTGAAACCCTTGTATACATACTTGTATCCTCAAGTATGACCATCATGGATGTGAAATAATCAATCTTATTCATTAAAACCATCCCCCCACCCTTATCTGGTCTCATACATCTAACGTTGTTGGAAGATCTCAGTTCTTTAAGGACCAGCCTCTCTTGTGGGGTTAAATTATCCCTAGATGTATTTCTCCCACCACAAATCCTTCTAATCTCAAACTCCATCTATTTTTCTAAAGCTGTAATTTCATTCATACTGGGTGGGATAAAGGTACTTTTCCTTCTAAGTACAGGGACTGTGGGGTTACCATTCAATGAAAAAACATCCTTTTTGTCATGAAAATAAATTTCTAAATTCAATCTCCTCATGAAAAGCTTTACATTAATCATAACTTGAGAAATGTCCAACCTAAAATTTGGTACAAAACTAATACCTTTGGTAAACAATTGATGTATGAGACCAGATAAGGGTGGGGGGGTGGGGTGGTTTTAATGAATAAGACTGATTATTTCACATCCATGATGGTCATACTTGAGGATACAAGTACGTATACAAGGGTTTCAATCAATGAAATTAATGTTGCCTACAGGAGAATTGATTTGTTTTTGTTGGATGCTTTGTTCCAAGGTGACATAACAGAGGTGGAGTTTGATTACCTCATGGTCAAACATCCTGTTACTCCATGCATCTTTGGCATTCCAAAGGTGCATAAGGGCAGAGAAAAGTTACAATTTAGGCTGATTGTGGCAGCCAGGGGTTCAAAGACTGAGCCCCTCACAGCATTTGTGGATGAGTCATGTAAAACAGTTCTCAGTGACGTGGCCCATGTTGTGAGGGATTCATGGCATTGCCTTGAGAGACTGAGAGTAGTGGGGAATTACCATAGGCCTTGTGGTTTTTTAACAATTGATGTTGTTAATTTATTTTCGGTCATTCCCCACGTGGAAGGTTTGGAGATGTTCCGTGACAGTTTGAATTTATGTCCAAATATTAATAAGAGTAAAATCAATTTTATTTGTGACTTGATGGAAATTACCCTCAAAAACAACTTTATTAAATTTGAAGGGGAAACTTTTCAGCAGTGCTCTGGAGTAGCAATGGGGGCGAAATGTGCCCCAATCTTTGCTAATTTGGTGTTGTTGGCATGGGAAAGAGTTTTTGTCTTTCCATCAAGATTTTCTGCCAACATTGTGCTTTACAATAGGTTCTTGGACGATTTGCTTATTTTATGGGATGGAGATGAGACGAGTGCGGTTGAATTTGTTCAATACTTGAATTGTACTACTAGTTTTTTGAGATTTACCCGTGTATGGAGTACAGACAGAGTGAATTATTTGGAATTAACTATCATTAAAGATAGGGATGGTTTGTCGAGTACTCTGTTTAGGAAGGATAGTTATTCCAACTCTTTCTTACATTTTGCAAGTTGCCACCCTTTTCATCAGAGAAGAGGGGTGGCTAAGGGTCAAATTGTATGCATTTCAAGACTGATAAGCAACGAAGATTTATTTAAACAAGAAATGTATAAACTTATAGGTATGTTCCTAGATAGGGGATATCCACTTAAGTTATTACTGAAGGTGAAGAGAGAGGTATCAAGGAGAAGGAGTTCTGTATATTCTCCAATTCTTAAAAACACTGGGGAACCCATTAAGGATGGGCAGGTGCATGGCTCAAATAGGTTAGTTTGTTCTGAAGGTCCCTGTTTTATTCTGAAATTTAATGAGAAGGCTACTGAAATAGGTACAGCACTGCAGGATACGTGGAACCACTGCCTGGGTAATGCAACCAAGGATATTGTAGGGAGGGCACCTAGGATTGTGTATATAAAGGTGAGAATTTGAAGAGGATCCTTGAGAAGGTGCCTAGAGTTAGGAAATCTCGGATGTCTAAATGTGGTAATTGTAGGTGTTGTAGATTCATTGCTGAAGGTGCACATTTATGTGTTAAAGGGTTTGAGCGTACATTGTCTTGCCCAGGGTTGTGTAATTGTAACACAAAGAATTTGGTTTATGTTGCTTCGTGTATTACATGTGACGCTTTCTACGTGGGTATGACCACCGTGACTGCGTGATAGAATTAGTGAACATGTACGAAGATTGAAGAAGAAAGATCAACATAATGCATTATTCTTGCATAGTTGCCAATGTAATGATTTTAAAAAGTTCATATTTTTTGTCATAGACAGGGTTTATGAAGATCAGGGGGGTGACATTGGCAATAAAGTGGCTATGCTAGAGGTTGAATGGCAGGTGAGGCTCGATGCCATGAGGTTCCCTGGCATCAATGATTTTATTTCCATTAAACCAGTCTTAAAGCACAAATCCAGTTGCATTTAGTCTATGCAATTTATATTTATATTTATATTTGTAAAAACTGTTTTGTTATGTGGGTGTAAGTGTATGTTTGTACTGGTTATGTCACACATTTTTAAGCAATATGTATTTGTTGTGCAACACAATGAATTTTACATGTATTTTTAAGTGGTGTTGGATATATATGAAAGTGAGTTTTAAACTGGTGGGGATTTGGCTCATTGGTTGTTTAATCTATGATGTCACTAATTAATTATTTAAATACTGTGTTTTTTTGAATTTGTACCGACTCTGATGATGCCTTGTTAGGTGAAAGCGCTTAGTCGGTATTTGTGTGGAAAATGAATTACATTTTCTATGGTTTTGGTTGGTCCTGAATGTTTTTGGCAGTGGTTGCTGTGGTAGCTGTTTTTATCGTTTATCTGGAGCGTTGCCCTGCATTGGGGTTTGCATCTATTTGTTTTTACTGGTATGCGACCTTGCCTAATCTCATTTGAGGCTAAGTTAACGCTATGGAGAGTGTTTTGAAGGAGCTTTCATTGGTGGTTAGCAAGTTGCTTAAAATGTATGAGAAGGACAGCGCCAACAAGGGGGCAGTGTCGACTGTCAGCCCTACTGACTCTCAAGTGGAATTATTTACTTTACATTCTCCTATCTCACCTTCGGCTTCTATTATGACTGGGCAGAATTGTAATGCCAAAGATACTTTTTCTGAAGTGGTTTCTAACCCGAAGGGGAAATCAGGTTCTAATTCTAATTCATCTGCCCATGGAGATCCTGAGTTACGTCCACTTCCTGGCTCTGCACCTAACCAGAGGGAATTAAATGGTTCCAGCTCTATTGTGACCAACCAGGATCAACCTGTAATAGGTGTCCCGCCCAACGATGCGATGAGTGACAGGAGAGGCAATGATCTTCAGTCATGGTTTGAGATGCCTGTGTTGGGGGACTATGTCGGATTTTCAAATTCGCAGTCGGTGAGTTTTCTTAGCTTAAAGGACCAAATTTCCAGGTATGATAAGCTCTGCACTAAATATAGAGCATTACAGCTCGATAATTTGTTTTTAAAGCAATCAAAGGTGCTTAAACAGGTGCCCAATGGGCTCCATTTGTGGAAGCTCCCTATGGGTATTGATAATGGTTCGGAAGCCTTTAATGACTTGTTTGCTTTATTTGATAGAGCGGGGCTGGAGATGCTTGATATTATCATTTATAATAACTGTGCTAAATTGGCGTTGTTACGCGAAGACATTACCAAATTGCACAACAGCATTACTACTGATTTATTATTTTATCAATATGAGGCTGATTTTCAGAGGGTTTTAAGGAACTTGGAGTCCTTTGTTGCCAAAAATAAAGTGGTAAAGCATAAAAAGTTGGCAAGAGATAAATTTGATTATCAGCATCATTGTGCTTATCCACCGGGTAATAGGTTGCAACAAGCCTTGCCTGGGAATTCTCACCCTGATGGGGGTGGGAATCAACGGAGGGCAACCTTTGATAATTCTGTACCAGATGGTGACAATTTTGATATGCACGATAACGGAATAGACAAGGATGTTTTTTTGGACCAGGTTCCGGGCCCTCGCAGGTCGGAGAGACTTATGAAAAGGGATCAAAGGTCCACGATGGTGGACAGACAATTGGGGGGAGAAGGCGAGGTCTTCAACAGAGGAGATTTTAGTTTCTTTTAACAATAACAATTGTGATATTTCTAATTTGTTTGATGTTTGTTCTGAGCCAAATCCTATTGATGCATTAGTGTGTGTGAATGTGGGGGGTTTATGTTATGATGAGTATATGTTCTGTCATGATGTATCTTGTATTGCAACTGATGATGATGCTTTGAATGTTAAACATACTGAACCCATGGGTGACATATGTGAGCAGTTGATGCCCTACTTTGATTGTGATAATTTGGGCACTAATGGTGATGTTATTATTAGCAATGCGAGTTTAACTGATTCTGCATTTTGTGTTGGTTGTAAAATTTTGAAACAATGTGTTTTTTTATCTACAACTACACTGACATCGAGGTAGGGGATGTGCATTTTCAATTGTTTACCAAAGGTATTAGTTTTCTACCAAATTTTAGGTTGGACATTTCTCAAGTTATGATTAATGTAAAGCTTTTCATGAGGAGATTGAATTTAGAAATTTATTTTCATGACAAAAAGGATGTTTTTTCATTGAATGGTAACCCCACAGTCCCTGTACTTAGAAGGAAAAGTAACTTTATCCCACCCAGTATGAATGAAATTATAGCTATAGAAAAATTGATGGAGTTTGAGATTAGAAGGATTTGTGGTGGGAGAAATACATCTAGGGATAATTTAACCCCACAAGAGAGGCTGGTCCTTAAAGAACTGAGATCTTCCAACAACGTTAGATGTATGAGACCAGATAAGGGTGCGGGGATGGTTTTAATGAATAAGATTGATTATTTCACATCCATGATGGTCATACTTGAGGATACAAGTACGTATACAAGGGTTTCAATCAATGAAATTAATGTTGCCTACAGGAGAATTGATTTGTTTTTGTTGGATGCTTTGTTCCAAGGTGACATAACAGAGGTGGAGTTTGATTACCTCATGGTCAAACATCCTGTTACTCCATGCATCTTTGGCATTCCAAAGGTACATAAGGGCACAGAAAAGTTACAATTTAGGCCAATTGTGGCAGCCAGGGGTTCAAAGACTGAGCCCCTCGCTGCATTTGTGGATGAGTCATGTAAAACAGTTCTCAGTGACATGGCCCATGTTGTGAGGGATTCATGGCATTGCCTTGAGAGACTGAGAGTAGTGGGGAATTACCATAGGCCTTATGGTTTTTTAACAATTGATGTTGTTAATTTATTTTCGGTCATTCCCCACATGGAAGGCTTGGAGATGTTCCGTAACAGTTTGAATTTATGTCCAATTATTAATAAGAGTAAAATCAATTTTATTTGTGACTTGATGGAAATTACCCTCAAAAACAACTTTATTAAATTTGAAGGGGAAACTTTTCAGCAGTGCTCTGGAGTAGCAATGGGGGTGAAATGTGCCCCAATCTTCGCGAACTTGGTGTTGTTGGCATGGGAAAGAGTTTTCGTCTTTCCATCAAGATTTTCTGCCAACATTGTGCTTTACAATAGGTTCTTGGACAATTTGCTTATTTTATGGGATGGAGATGAGATGAGTGCGGTTGAATTTGTTCAATACTTGAATTGTACTACTAGTTTTTTGAGATTTACCCATGTATGGAGTACAGACAGAGTGAATTTTTTGGATTTAACCATCATTAAAGATAGGGATGGTTTGTCGAGTACTCTATTTAGGAAGGATAGTTATTCCAACTCTCTCTTACATTTTGCGAGTTGCCACCCTTACCATCAGAGAAGAGGGGTGGCTAAGGGTCAAATGGTACGCATTTCAAGATTGATAAGCGATGAAGATTTATTTAAACAAGAAATGTATAAACTTATAGGTATGTTCCTAGATAGGGGATATCCACTTAAGTTATTACTGAAGGTGAAGAGAGAGGTATCAAGGAGAAGGAGTTCTGTATATTCTCCAATCCTTAAAAATACTGGGGAACCCATTAAGGATGGGCAGGTGCATGGCTCAAATAGGTTAGTTTGTTCTGAAGGTCCCTGTTTTATTCTGAAATTTAATGAGAAGGCTACTGAAATATGTACAGCACTGCGGGATGCGTGGAACCACTGCCTGGGTAATGCAACCAAGGATATTGTAGGGAGGGCACCTAGGATTGTGTATAGTAAAGGTGAGAATTTGAAGAGGATCCTTGAGAAGGTGCCTAGAGTTAGGAAATCTCGGATGTCTAAATGTGGTAATTGTAGGTGTTGTAGATTCATTGCTGAAGGTGCACATTTATGTGTTAAAGGGTTTGAGCGTACATTGTCTTGCCCAGGGTTGTGTAATTGTAACACAAAGAATTTGGTTTATGTTGCTTCGTGTATTACATGTGACGCTTTCTACGTGGGTATGACCACACGTAGACTGCGTGATAGAATTAGTGAACATGTACGAAGTTTGAAGAAGAAAGATCAACATAATGCATTATTCTTGCATAGTTGCCAATGTAATGATTTTAAAAAGTTCATATTTTTTGTCATAGACAGGGTTTATGAAGATCAGGAGGGTGACATTGGCAATAAAGTGGCTATGCTAGAGGTTGAATGGCAGGTGAGGCTCGATGCCATGAGGTTCCCTGGCATCAATGATTTTATTTCCATTAAACCAGTCTTAAAGCACAAATCCAGTTGCATTTAGTCTATGCAATTTATATTTATATTTCTATTTGTAAAAACTGGGTGTAAGTATATGTTTGCACTGGTTATGTTACACTCTTTTAAGTAATATGTATATGTATTTTGTTGTGCAACACAATTAATTTTACATGTATTTTTAAGTGGTGTTGGATATATATGAAAGTGAATTTTAAACTGGTGGGGATTTGGCTCATTGGTTGTTTAATCTATGATGTCACTAATTAATTATTTAAATACTGTGTTTTTTTGAATTTGTACCGACTCTGATGATGCCTTGTTAGGTGAAAGCGCTTAGTCGGTATTTGTGTGGAAAATTAATTACATTTTCTATGGTTTTGGCTGGTCCTGAATGTTTTTGGCAGTGACTGCTGTGGTAGCTGTTTTTATGGTTTATCTGGAGCGTTGCCCTGCATTGGGGTTTGCATCTATTTGTTCTTCCCCCAAACTTCCCCGCAGCCTACATATCTGAAGAGCAGGTCCTCAAAGTCTATTCCAAGGCAAAAAGTACAGCCTATATGGGACCAGATGACATCCCAGGCTGTCTTCTAAAATGAATGTCTTTTGGCTTTTCCCAGTTAGGGGTCGCCAGCGGAACTCTGGTCCGTTAATGATTGGCAGTGGATTTTTACGGTGCTGAGGTGCCAGCCCGATGCCCAACCTTGAACTAGCATCACTACTGAGTATCCTTTTAAATCATAGCCAACCCACAGGTTTTGTTAATGCGGAATGGAGAACGACAACGGTCATTCCCCTCCACAAAGGTGGCCTAACAATAAACCTGGGGAATTACAGACCCATAAGCCTGATCAACCTCATCTGTAAGGCTGTGGAACATATTTTTTATGGACCTCATTTATAAAGATATAAGTGACCTCCAAACCCTGGATTCTACCCAATTCAGCTTCATGAAGGACAGATCCTGCCTGTCAAATCTGGTGGATTTCTTTGAAAATATGACCAAGGCCATTGATGAGGGCAAATCTATGCATACAGCATGCCTCAACCTGGCAAAGGATTTCAACATAATCCCACATTCAGGCATTGCTCTGAGTATCACTCATCTCTGCATTTAATTTTGATTTGCAGCTCTTTATTTAAGGTTTGATCACTTCTGTTTTGTATCTTCTTCTAGTATTACATTTGTTTTGTTTTAAGTTTTCAGTTCTGTTGGAGTTTTAAGAGTTCTTGGCTAGGGTCAGTTAAAAAAGTTACCAAGAATTCCTTTGCAAAGAATTCCTTTGCAAACTCTGAATAGCATTAGTTATTTAGTGGGAGGAGCAGAGAGACAGCATTGCTCTTTTATTTAGAAATATCTGTAGTTATCTGAAGTGTTTGTGTGGTCTGTATTGCTCTGAGTATCACTCATCTCTGCATTTAATTTTGATTTGAAGCTCTTTATGTAAGGTTTGATCACTTCTATTTTGTATCTTATTCTAGTATTACATTTGTTTTACATTTTATGTTCTGTTGGAGTTTTAAGAGTTCTTGACTAGGGTCAGTTAAAAAAGTTACCAATTTGGTGGCTTTTGAGATGCCCACCCCTATTATAAATCTAATTTTGGACACTCCTCCCAGTCCCATCTGATCAGCTTATTCTACTGACTAGAGAGAGATATAATTTGTAAAGGATCACCCCCTTAGTTTTTCAACCTTAAATAATTGTGTTTCATCTCTTCCCACTTAACCAAAAAATTGTACTTTATTCATCTCCTTTTACTGTATTTGTGTTTCTTCCTACTTTATTACTTTAATTTGCTTTTATTGCCTGTTCTTAAAAGTACTCAATTGCATTTATTCTGCTGCATTTATTACTGCTTGTTAGCAGCCTGATTAAATTGTAACTGTATTCTAAGCCTTTTGGTTTAAGCACTTGGGCTTGAGGCCAGTTATTTTACATTAAGAAGGTTTGTGACCTGCATTCTTGTGGGAGGAGATGGTAGATTCTGTCCTTCTGAGCAGGGAATTTCTGGTTAAAGGCTTATTGTGCCTGCTTATTTGAACTGTTTCTTTCTGAAATTGGTGTGACTTGTTTGCTGTAGCATAGACTAGATTCAGACCTGCTGACTCTAGCTTTGTTTGCACTAACCCAGGCCATCTTTTTTGGAGCAGGTTCCCCTATACCCTAGTGGCAGGAGTGTGCAGCTATAACTTGCCTGATTGAAGACTGGTAGAACTGGTCTCAGTTTTGAGCTTTTTTGTTGGTTAATTGGTTAACATTTTAAAACCAGTTTGCTCGTTTGTTACTGTTGCATTTAAAAAAAAAGTTCTCGCTTGTTTTCCTACCTTTCCTGTTGCTAGAGTAGTCCAGATACAGATTTACTGTATTCAGGACTGTATTGTAGTTTCTGAGTTCTGCAGACCTTTCTGTGTTAGAAGGAAACCTCTCAGCTTATCAGTGTGAGTAGTAAGCACTAGGTAGCCTATCTACCTCAAGAGGAGTGGTTTCTAGCTCCCTTTCAACATTCTGATTTAAAAGCCTGTATTTGCACAGGTTTGCATGCTGTGCAGCACCACTAAGCTAGGGTAAACTATTACCAGTGCCAGGAAGTCTGCTCTTCAGTTTTTCCCTTTGATCTTGCTAGTTCTCTTCTCTCTTGCATTTAACTAGCTTATTCGCCTAGCACTTCATATGGCTTCTTGTAGCAATTATTGTAGCACACATAAGTGCTAACAGGATTAAACATCCTATAAGGAAACAGCTCCAGTACTTATTAATAATGACCATCCCTCCTGGGATGTCTAAAGGTCAGTTCCCTGTGCTTTCTACTATTAACCTGGTGAACTTGAGCATTCTGAGGCAGTGTAGCAACTGCCTCATATACACAGACAACCTTCTCCTCTTACCTCCCAACACTCAGACTTGTGAGAGATGAACTTATATATCCAAACTGGAATACATCCACTCTCCAGCCAACACCGGAATAGCTGGTCAAGAGGAGGTCAACACCTGTACCACACCACATGGAACATATAACCCTCCAGAACACCCACCATTACAGCTCTCACATAAAAACACATACCCCACACCCACCTTCGCGAAGGCTCTCAATAGAAATCTACCCAGACGCCAGAGACTCCAAATCAGAAATGCACTCAACCACCATAACACAGCACAAATCACAAGACACATAGCTCACCTACACAGTGTGCCCCTCAACCTAAGCCCCTAAGGCAAAACAGCTTGCCAAATACACTAACCGTAGGTGACTCGATAATGAGGCACACTGATGTCCCACTCACTAGGTTGAATAAGGAGAAGGTAACAATCAGCGGTCTGTCAGGTGCCAGGATCCGACACATAACACATGCACTCAGGTCACTCCACAACAAGTACAGGTATGACTCTGTCATTGTCCATGTGGGTGTGAATGACCTGAGATGCACCTCCCTGGACTACATGAAAATAGATATGGAGGAACTCTAGGTTTATGTGGCCCAAGCAGATATGACTCTAGCCCTGAGCAATATCCTACCATTGCCCAGAATTATACCACAGTACAAGCAGAAAATTATTGACTTCAACAATTGGCTAAGTTTTTGGTGTCATTCTAAGGGGATCCAATATCTGTCTGCTTGGGATGACATGATTGACAGACCTTGATGCTTTGCCAGAGATGGCCTGCATCTGTCACCCTTAGGTTTCCAAATACTGGCTAAGGCTCTTGCCACCCCTATAGTGCCTTTTTAGGTGGTGTTCCAAAGACCAAATTACCACCATAACAGCTATAAATAAATGCAATCTGAGGGGCATGCTGCTGAACAGTAAATGTCTAAATCTCAAGATGCACTCGCTCAAAGCACTCCTCAAAATGGAGAACATCGACATGTGTGCTGTAATGGAGACCTGGTGTAAAGCAGCAGAAAGCACCCCTGCGCTACCAGGCTATAACTCAGTCCACACCTTTTGGCCCCAGAACATGGACCAAAGCTCCAAAGGTGGTGGCGTCTCCATATTCATAAAGGATATGCACACCTCCAGACTAGTAGCCCAGCATAACTCATCAGAGATACTTCAAGTACAACTAACAGTGGGTAAGATGGCGATTCAGGTCGTAGCCTGCTATAGGTCACCAACCAGTCCCAAGACTCTCACTCCATGTTCCTAAGCACTCTGGAAACTATTAGGGTCCAACCCAACACTCTCATATTGGGTGACTTCAACTACCCCTCCATCAACTGGGAAAACTACTCATGCACCAATACAGTTGCTGAACGCTTCCTGGAATTCATTAATTCCAATGAGCTGGACCAGCTCATTCTTACCCCCCACTAGAAGAAGCAACATCCTTGACCTGGTTATTACTAACATGGGCAACTGTTGCTCAACACCAGTAGTCAATTCGTTTATGGTTAGATCCAACCACAAACTAATTACCATGGAAATCCACATCTCAACCACACCACCAGCAAAGGTAACCACCATGAAGAACTTCTCCAAAGCTGACTTTGGGCTCCTAAAAACAGAGGTGACTAACTTCAAAGCACCCATGCAAATGGAAAATAGGTGCATGACCGCCAAATCATACACCAATGCACTGTACAAACATGTACATAAATGCATGGAACTAGCCATACCCAACAGAACCAAGACACTCTCCTCCAAAAAAGGAAGCCAATCTGGTGGTCCCCTGCCATTAACTAACTCTACAACAGAAAGAAGAAACTCTTGCAGAAAAAGATGAAGTCCCAAGACTGGAAAAACTCCCTTATTAGCCACAACAAAAAGTTGAGATCCCTCATCAAAACCTCTAAAGTTAGCTATGAAGGCAGAATTGTAGCAGACACTAAAAACAACCACAAAGCCTTCTACAGTTATATCAAGACTCTCCATGGCAATACCTAGATTTGCTCTGAGTTACTGCACAATGGTACCTCCTATACTGAGCCAACAGATATTGCCAACATGCAGGCCGACAGATTCAGTACCAAATTTACCCCTCTCCACCCCCCTAAGGACCAATCACAATACCAGAAGAATGCCAGGCACCCAGCATTACTGCAGCACAGGTTAAATCTGCATTGTCCAAGGCCAAGAATACAGCTTCCATGGGACCCAACAATATCCCTGGCTGTGCTCTACATGAACTACAAAGTGAACTGGCACCACACCTGTGTGCCCTGTTTAATCACAGCCTCACCTCAGGCTTTGTCCCTACAGAATGGCACACTGCTACAGTCATCCCTCTCCATAAAGGGGGAGTGACTACAGACCCTGGAAATTATCGCCCCATTAGCCTGATGACTCTGATATTTAAGGCTATGGATCGCATTATCATGGATCTAATTAACAAGGATACAGGGAATCTCCAAATTCTGGATCCCACACAATTTGGTTTTGTGATGGGTAGATCATGCCTGCTCAGCCTGGTTGACTTTTTTGAGTCAGTCACCAGAGCTGTGGATGAGGGCAAGGCAGTTCATACAGCCTACCTTGATCTAGCCAAGGCCTTTGATACTATTCCCCACTCAATAATTATTGATAGACTCACCAAACTAGGCATCAACCCCTATCACTAGGTGGGTTGCAAATTGGCTCACAGATAGAACCCACAGTGTGAAAGTAGCAGACTCCAAGTCAGATTGCTGACCAGTCAGGAGTGGAGTCCCACAGGGATCGGTCCTCAGTCATCTTCTGATTGGTATCTACTTCGCAGAAGTCAAGGCCAACATGGAGGGACTCTGGCTGAAAAAGTTCACTGATGATTGCAAGCTGGGAGCCATTATTAACTCCCCAAGTGATGTAGACATCCTGCAGAAAGACCCAACGACTGGCGTCAAAACCATGGCCTTAAGCTTAATGTCAAAAAATGTGTCATCATTCCCTTTGAGAAAAACTCAGTTCGTACTAATTACTACACTGATGGTAGCCCACTGAACACTGAAGGTGTTATAAGAGATCTGTGGACATAGGTTGACAACAACCTCTCCTTCGACCACCACATTGCCACTGTGATCAGAAAGTCCTTCTATGTGGAACATCTCATTACCAAGGGTTTTGTATCCAGGAAGAAAGAGGTCATCTCTCTCTACTCTTCCCTCGTTAGACCAGTCATTGAGTATAATGCCCCATTTGACATGTACCTCACTAAACACCTGCAACAGCTGGAAAGGCCATGAAGAGGATCCTAGGCCATAAACACATGCCCTGCATGGACAGACTAAAAAAACTCCAGCTTTTCTCTGTCTCATATCATCTATTAAGAGGCGATCTCTGCTTGACGTACAAAGCCATGTCTGACCCAGCCCTGTTAGAAATATTACACCTAAAGAAATCCTAATTCCTCTGCACCACATGCTCCAGGGACCTCAACCTCATTACCACAATCAACAGAACATGCTGGAGGGACAAGTTCATAACCCAGAGACTGCCCATGCTCTGGAATAGACACCCCATACATGTCAAGCAGAGCACCTCATTGGCCTTTTTCAAGAGAGATCTTGATGAGTGGATGGGAAATAAAAAGTTCACCCCAGGGATCACTCCAGTGGCTTTATTTGATAGAGGCACTGGGAACTAACAGCAGCATGATGCCAGAGTACTTCTATGGGCTAGGCCTGTAAAGGCTCAAGGGCCATTGGCCTAGTACACACCTATGAACCTATTACCGATAAACTTAGCAAACTGAATGTAAACCCTTCATTGTAAGATGGGTTGCCAACTGGCTTAAAAAATGGACATGCACTATCATACTGGGTGACTCCACATCAACCAGCAGACCTGTTACCAGTGGGGTGCCACAGGGGTCAGTGCTGGGTCCCCTACTGTTTGGTATATACTTCTCAGAAGCTCAGGTCAAAACTTAGGGGTGGTAGCTGACCAAGTTTGCAGATGACTGCAAACTACGTGCAATCATTGAATTCCCAAATGATGTCAATATACACCAGCAGGGTCTCACACAGACCAATGACTGGTGTATTAGTCATGATCTCAAACTGAATGCAAAGAAATGCATCATCATTCCCTTCCACACAAACAATGTTCCTTCACACTATCAAATCAACAATACCCTATGTACCCATGAAGCGGTAAGGAACCTGGGATCACAAGTTGACTGCGACCTTAATGTCGATCACCATGTGTATCCTGTAGTAAGGAAAGATTTCCACATAGCACACTTGATTAGTAAAGGCATCACCTATAGAGCAAAAGAAGTTATAACCCCCTTATACTCGGCACTTAGCCAGCCCATAATTAAGTATAACACCTAGTTTGGCATGTACCGTACTAAGCACCTGCAGCAATTAGACTCGAGAGGTTTCTAACAAAGAAGATCAAGGGGTTCCAGCATGTACCTTACACATACTGACTAAAGTCCCTGTTGCTATACTCCATATTGTATAAACTTCTTAGGGGAGACTTATGCCTGCCCTACAGAGCAATCCAAGACCCAAACCTAATGAACTTGCTGCGTATCCGTAAATCAAACAGGACTAGAGGTACCCATTCCAGGGACCTAAATATGGCCTGTGACTTAAGTAGGACATGCTGGAGGTTGAGATTTATCTCTCAGCAACTGACACATCTTTGGAATAGGCTACCAATTCATGTGAAACAGAGCACTTCTATGACACTATTCAAGAGAAACCTGGACAAGTGGATGGGGCACGATAAATTCTCTCTAGGATAGAGCCCACAATCCTCATAGACATGGGCAGTCATCACTAAATGCAATCTTGGGTATTGACTAACATTTCTATGGCATTACATTGGGATGAAACGGCTAGGCTTAAAATGAGCTCTGGGTCGATAGCTTAGTAATATCTTATGATCCTATGAGCATTCCATTGATTAACCTTAATTTTAACAAAATCAGACAGACCACTAGACAAAACATTTGAAAGCCTAAACAGCAGCAGAGTACAGGATCTTGTAAGGATAGGCATGACTTTCATTAATACATTTAATGCAGTATTGTTTATTTCATTTAGTAGTAAGTGAACTTCAATGGGTTAGTCCAAGTTACAAATACCCTAATGTAATCTTGTTCTGCAGACACATTGATAACACTTGTGCTTGCGCAGGAATACTGTGAGAATACAAAATAGATGGGTAGCCTATTAAAACCTAACATCCTGAACTATCACACAATTCATTTACCATTGATAGATGAGGATTGATTCCAGAGGATGGAAAAGAAATGGGGCTCTAGAGAGCTGAATGGCTCAGAGTCCTAGAGTGGATCAGCCATTAAAAAAAAAAAAAACTTTATTTTGTCAGTTAGCAGGTTTCTGCAATCAGCAATATTATTTCAATTTCATATATTCATAAAATATAGCTCCTACAAATATCCAGTTGATTAAATATCCAAATAACTCTGCCTAATATATAGAGATACTGTAATTTTGATTACTATACTTTGATTAAAATAATCTGTTCATCAAACATGTTGCTTATATTGTCTTAAGCTTCTAGATCAGAACAGCTATACTTTTTCTGATTGTACTCATTTAACACTGTGCCTTGCTTAACTCCATGATAGTGTAATAGTCATTTACAAAAAAAAAAAAACATACTAATGCACTTAACTCTTAACTTCTTTTTCTTCTTCTAGCTGTTCCCATTAGGGGTCACCACAGTGGATCATCTGTTTACGTCTTCCTGTCCTCCGCATCTTTCTCTGTCACACCAACCACCTGCATGTCCTCTCTCACCACATCCATAAACCTTATCTTAGGCCTTCCTCTTTTCCTCTTACCTGGCACTTAACTCTTCATTATTACTATTTATATATGTTGCTTATATTTGTGGACACAAATCCTCATGATCAGATACATTTTCACAACATCATCAACCGCACACTCCAGTAAAACGTGTTAACTCATATCTTTCTGATGTTCAATAAATCATTTATAGTATAAGAGATACAAAGTCACTCCTGCTCTTTCAGAATTCTTTTTCATTTAGAATCCTTTTAAGCAAGTCTTTCTCTGCTAATTGTATTAACTTAATCCAGTTCACTACTATTTTTGCATCAATTCATGCTTCTTCACTATCTCTGTTTAGCTCGTTTTTAGGGTAAAGAGATGGTAATCATTTCAAGCCTTCACAGGTTCACAGGCACTTGCTAGGCTATTGATTCATGAGGATATTTAAAATACTAGCCATATATTAACATAGTATAAAAGTTTTGCCTTTATATTTTAAGTACGAATAACACAGACATTAGCAGTACACTTCCATGTTGCCTTCATCTGTAAGAGACAAGGATGCTAAACTGGGGTGACATTGTTGTTACCCACTCATTTGTCCAGATTATGTTTCAATAGTACAAGATAATTACTCTGTTTTATACGGAGAGGACGATGATACAATAGATATGATATTCTCTGTGATGCATATCTATCCGTCTAATGTTCTATTTATGTTGCAAAAAAGATTGCAATCTCTGGAGATGGTGTTTACTCCCCCATTATACTCATGAATGTGCAGTAGATCTGACAGGAAAGGGTCTGTTGAGGCTCTATGCATGGGGCAGAGATTGCCCCTCAGTAGCTTGTATAACACAGAGAAAAGGAACAAGGCTTTAAGATAGTACACATAGTTTTGATGATTTAGACCCTTGATTTTCTTAGTAAGAAAGCACTGTGGACATTCAACTCACTTAAAATGGTTGAGCAGATACATCCTGAAGGAGGCAATATACTCAATAACTGACCTGATGAGTGAAGAATAAAGTTGAATGATTACATCCATGAAACTGGATTGCATACCCTTAGCATTATGGTGTGAAATGAAAAATAATTTTCTTACAATAGTAGATACATGGTGATTGAAGGACGGTTCACTGCCTACATAGTTTCCTAGGTCCCCGACTACTGGAGAGCGGCATGATTCACTCATTTAATCACAACTTCAGTGAATTTGACCGTATTTTGGTAAAAATTAAAAATAGATGGACAACAGCTATTTTAATGAGTGTATTAATAAGAGAATATTTCCCAAGGGGTTACACATGTGACATTACCCCACAGGTCTTGTTTCTAACTCACCTTTCCATAAAAACTTGATTAGACTATTTGACTGTTTTGTTCTAGAGTATATGGAAATGGTTGTAAAACACAACGAGGCCCAGATTGAATGTCTGGGACAGGAAGTTAAGTTGTTGGACAACAACATTATACAACATCCTTTGTTTCCCACAAATAGATTTGAATATACATGCATTTTTTGATCCAGAGAAGAACAGATAGATATTATTAAAAACAAAAAAATAAAAAAGATTCTTAGGGATGAGAAAGACTATAACACCAATAATGCATATCCCTCTCCTCCCCCTTCTCAAGAATGGACTTATAACACTAGATAAGCATATGAGCAAGAACTGGAATATAATACTGACTGCCAAGATCCATTGGACAACAACCTGGATTATTCTTTTTTAGGGGAGGGGGACCTTCCTGTTCTGAGGAGATCAGAGCAGGTCAGGAACCAATGCAACCAGGGTTTTTCCAATTATGGTAGACAACAGAGTTTCAATCATCAACAGGAGACCAAGAGATTGAATATGGGTCGCTACAGGGGATCATGGAGAGGGAACCGATGAAGGAATTAAATTCAGTGACTATAAACTTTGATGACTCCAGTAATTCATGTGCTAGAATAGACAATGGTGTGTTATTACCATCCCTTGTTATTCATTTAAACAAAGAAAAGGATTTTTAAGTATATAATTTTACTAATTTAGACATTAGTGTACACTTATGCAATTTATTAGTGAAAGGTTTCACATTTACACAAAACAAATCTTTTAATTTGGTAAACACACTTTTGGACCTAAAACAATACACTAGGAAACTGAATTTTAACCTGTTACTTCATGGAGTCAAAACTGTTATTCACCCTCTTAAAACTTCTAGTACCTACAACCCATTGTATCCATTGTAGACACCTTTGAATGGGTGTGTGAATTGGACATTAGAACATATTGTGAGAAAATTAAAAAACAACCAATAAAGAAGAATTCATGCATGCTGAACTTGTAGAACTTTAATTCCTGACTTCCATCACTAATGTGAGGGTGATGAAACACGATAAAGGGGGAGGGGTGGTCCTTATGTGGAAAAATGATTATATCAGAAAAATGGAAAAGATCCTGGAGACCCCCACATATGCCCACAGTTCAATAAACAAACTACATGGGGCTTACAGACAAATCAGGGGATTTTTACAAGATTTTTTTATAGACAGAATGTTGACCATTAAAGAATTCCAGTTTCTCTCTATTGACCATTCCATTACTCCCACAATCTTTGGAATACCAAAGATGCATAAGAACATACACCAATCATCTTTAATCCCCATGGTAGACAACAGAGGGTCCATCGCCCAACCACTAGCAAAGTTGATGGATTTTGAGGTCAAGGATTTATTAAAAACTGAACCATTACTGTGCAGGGATTCTTGGGATTTTTTGAAGAAAATAAATACTCCCCCATATTCACTATGCCCTGCACAGCATGCAGGATCAGTGCAGGAACTCTAGCAGGCAATATGTCTGCAGTGCAATCCAGGAACAGCCTGCAGGGGTATGCACGAGAGCTCCTGCAGTAATCCTGCAAAGACTAAGCCCTTGTATGCCAATCACCCCATTTGCAGGAGAAATCCATGCAAATGAGGTGATTTTTGATCCAAGAAGCTTGTGACCATCCGTGCATGACTAGTGCAATCTGCAGAAATGTACTTGGTTAGTAACAGAGTACATTTCTGCAAAATCCAAAACGGAGCTGTGACAGCTCCAAATTAAGGCTGCATATCATTGAGGAAGCATGCCAATGGCCAAGTATAAGGCCATTGGCATTGCAAACAAAACAAAAAATAAAAAAAATCAACTTTTAAATTTTTTTACCCGATCTCGGCTGTTTAAGCGTAGGCCAGTGGCGTGCAAATGGGATCGGGAAAATAACAAAATAAACCTAAATTAAGCATTCTAACTAAAATCAGTATTCTGCCATGCAAGTCAATGACAGGCAGAAGACAACATGGCCAGTGAGTAGTGGTTGCTAAGGGGGGAGGCTCAGTGTGAGACATGTAACTCTGCATCAGAAGGAAATCCTATACAAATGAGGGGAATGATAGTGAATCCCAGTTTCCTCCAGCATGTGAGTCAGGTCCCAACAGTGTAAGAGCAGGAATAGCTTGATGCAAGCGTAGGAGTTAGGTGACATCATGGGGGGGTGGCTGCCAGGCATACTGTAAGTGGATTGGAGCCCTGTAGCTCGGGTTTACTGCTAGCTTAGCACAGCTAAGCTAGGGGGTGTGTCTAAACCTGCCCAGCACTCTTTACAAAGCCGCACCGCATTTTACAGGAAGAACAAAGAAGTTAAACCAGGAAATTGTAGCAGTGTGCACATTTGAGCACTCTGTGCGGCATGACCCCGGGCTTAAACAGGAAGGCAATGGGAAGGGAAAACAGCAATAGGAAGGTAATCAAGGAGAATTAGCTTAGCTGGCAGGTGAAATGTAACAGAATCAGCAAATTACACAGGCAGCAGACCAGCCCAGCCTAGAACACCACAATAAACTAAGCAAGCACCATCCTCTCTGGTTTTTCCCACACTTTACACCACCGGTGTAAACAAGCAGGGAACTTTTAACATTCACAGCAGAAAATGATAGGGGCTGCAATAGCTATCATACAACTTGTGGAGGCGGCTGAGGGTGGTGAGGATGTGAATGCTGTCGATCATCCCACAGTGAGGAGATGGATAAGAGTTTACAGACCCAGGGTAACCTACCAGGGGCTACATGAGCTGGAAATAGTGGAGCGCTATAAGGTGGACAAGAACCTTCTACAGCAAATTGTTGAGCTGTGCTGACCATGCCTGACATACAGAACTAACAGAGGGGAACCCATCCCAGTGGATACCAAGGTATGTGTAGGCCTAAGAATACTAGCTACAGGTATCTTACAAAGGCTAACTGGGGATATGATGGGGATTTCACAGGCATCAGCATCCAGAGTACTCCACCAGTTCCTGGATGCCATGTCAGCACATGTCAGTGAGCACATATATTTCCCTAACACCCGTGAGGCGTTGGCCAGCAATATGCAACTGTTCCACCAAATAGCAGAATACCCTGAGGTAGTGGGTGCTATAGACTGCATGCACATACACATCAAAGCACCACCCTGTGAGTGGGGTAGGGTCTACATCAACCGCAAGGGCTTCCCCTCCATCAACTGCCAGGTCATGTGCGATGCCCAGGGCATAATAATGAATGTGTATGCTAGCTGTCCTGGAAGCTATCATGATTCCCACATCTGGCATCTGATGCAACTGTACTAGAGATTTGCCAATGGGGACATCCCTCACGGTCACCTAGTGGGGTATGCTGAATAGCACTGGAGCCGTGGCTGATGATACCCATCAGAAATGCACACACATCCGAACAAAAACTCCATAATGAGGCACACGCACAGACCAGAATTATAGTAGAGCATGTGTTTGGGATGCTCAAGTCACAGTTCCGGTGCCTGGACACATCTGGTGGAGCCTTGCAGTACTCACCAGCTACATGTACCCAAATCATCCTTGTATGTGCCATGCTACACAATATGATCCTTCAGAAACAGCTGCAGTAGGAACAGCATGGGGCAGGGCCACACAGCCCCCCACCATTGCTAAAGCCTGCACAGGCACAGAGTGACTTGGAGAAGGAACAACCTGAGCCTGCCCCAGTAGACAGAAGGAGGCATGCCCATTATGCCTTGGCCTTGGCAAAGAGACAATGCATAGCACATATGCTGACACAGGAGGGGCCCAGGGAATAACACCTCTCTCCGACTATCACATATAGTAAAAGGGATGCCAAACATTACACTACCTGTGCCTAACCATGTGTAGGGAGTGTACTATGTGCATCCAACATAGGCAACCCTGCAGCACCACCCTCAATACTAGGACACCCACAAGGTAAGTGATTCACACATGCCAGTCGGGGGGGGTGACATAACCAGCAACAGTCACAGCCAACAGGACAGGTGTAGACAAACACAAACAAAGGCTGTGCTATGGCATCTGAATGAGGCCTATGTGTAACTTCCCCCCAGGCCTACACACAGACTACAGTAGGTCAGGCAGTGGGATGTCAGTTCTGAAGGGTAGGATGTCAGAAACCAATATGTAGTTAATTAAAAGCTAACATCTGTAGTACACTGGTATGCCTCTAGCCAGCACGATAGGTAAGACTACAGACTGAAATGGGGTACCCAACATACCACTACAGTCCTAGCAAATGTGTACAAGTGTCAGGTGTGCACCCCCATCCTATGTAGAAATATAGTAACAGTCAGGTGTGCCCCCCATCCTGTGTAGAAATGTAGAAACAGTCAGGTGTGCCCCCCCTGCTATGCAGAAATGTAGTAACAGTCAATGCAAAATGATCGATGGATACCCTGCAGAGACAGCATGCTACCTGTCGGTGTACAACACAAAGGTCAGCACTGCAGTACAAACTACCTGGACTCGATCCACACATGCAATACAGACAGCCATACTGGGCATGCTCACACACTTAAACTCATGAAGGCCATGTCTGCAAACACCAGTGGACCAGACATATATGGCAATTGCAGTTTTTAGTACAGACACTCATCAGTATGCACTACTTCATGTCTTGCACACAGTGGATAGGAATACAGACATATATGTAAGGACAACACACTATAATAAGCCAAAGGTAGATGGACATAGATGTGTGGAAGAGGGTGACTGTGACAAGGAGCCATCCAGGCCTGTCCCACACAGCATCCAGCCAAAGGGCCCCAAACACATATGGTGCAGATGTCACTCACTGCAGATACTAGCCACCAGTATCTGTCAGCATGACAGATTATGTGGTGCACGTGCCAGCTGTGCAACAAAACTGTACAACGAAGTAGTCATCTAGCAGCTATATAGAAGTACCTGTGAAATATGACCCTGTGTGTTCCCGCATGTGGTGTGTCAACCCCTAGATGAACGGGTTATGGACCATGCGCACACACTGCCCTCCCCATAGCCCTACTATGACAAGCCTGCTGAGGTCATCCAATGTGAAATACACCTTTGGGAGAATTATAGCCCAGTAGTCACCAAGGTGCATCCCATAACTGTGTACTGCTGTAGTGTGATAAACTAGTTAGGTAGGAGATCTAATCCCAGTCTTGCCAACTGTGTATGTTTGTGTTTGTGTCTGACTGTGTAGAGAGCAGTGCTTTTTAGGGTAGTCACACTACCAACAATTCATATGCTCAACTTTGGCAAGGCTGCTGATGTCATCCAACTAGAAATACACCTCTGGGAAGGTTGTAGCCCAGTAATCTCCATAGCATATACTGTAACTGAGTACTGCTGTAGTATGATAAAGTAGTTAGGTAGGTGTTCTAATTCCAGACATGGCAAGTGTGTGTGTGTGTGTGTTTGTGTGTGTGACTGTCTGACTCTGTCAGTGTAGAAAGCAATGCTTTTTAGGGTACTCACACTCCCTACAATTCATATACTCAACTTTGGCAAGGCTGCTGATGTCATCCACCTAGAAATACACCTCTGGGAAGGTTGTAGCCCAATAATATCTATAGCACGCCATGTAACTGCATACTGCTGTAGTGTGATAAAGTAGTTAGGTAGGTGTTTTAATCCCAGACATGGCAAGTGTGTGTGTCTGTTTGTATAGAGAGCAATGCTTTTTAGGGTACTCACACTCCCTACAATCCAAATACTCAACTTTATCACGGCTGCTGATGTCATCCACCTAGAAATAAACCTCTAGAAAGGCTGTAGCCCAGTAATTTCTGTAGCGTGTCCTATAGCTGCATACTGTTGTAGTGTGATAATGTTGTTAGGTAGGTGTTCTACTCCCAGACATGGCAAGTGTGTGTGTGTGTGTGTGTGTGTGTGTTTGTCTGTGTAGAAAGCAATGCTTTTTAGAGTACTCACACTCCCTACAATTCATATACTCAACTTTGGTAAGGCTGCTGATGCCATCCACCTAGAAATACACCTCTGGGAAAATTGTAGCCCTATAATCTCTGTAGCACTTCCTGTAACTGCGTACTGCTGTAGTGTGATAAAGTAGTTAGGTAGATGTTCTAATCCTAGACATGGTAAGTGTGTGTGGGTCTGTCTGCGTAGAGAGCAATGCTTTTTAGGGTACTCACACTCCCTACAATTCATATGCTCAACTTTGGCAAGGCTGCTGATGTCACCCACCTAGAAATACACCTCTGGAAAGGTTGTCGCCCAGTAATCTCTGTAGTGTGTGCCATAACTGCATACTACTGTAGTGTGATTTAGAACTCTGGTAGGGTTCCATCCCCACCCATGGCAGTTCTGGATATTTTGTGTGTATTTCAATGTCTCTGTATGGAGCAATGCATTATAGGCTAGTCACACTCATTACAATTCAAATGTCCAACTTTGGCAATCCTGCTGATGTCATTCATTGTGAAATACACATTTGGGGAAGGAGTGCTCCTGTAATCCCTGTGGTGTGTCCCATAACAGCTCCATGTTGTAGTGTGATATAGACCTCTGCTACAGGGTTCTATACCCACATTTGTCAGTTGTGGATGTTTTGGGTGTGTGTCACTGTCTGTGTGGGGAACAATGCATTTTAGGCTAATCACACTCACTACAATTCAAATGTCCTACTTTGGAAATCCTGCTGATGTCATCCAATGTGATATACACCTTTGGGCAAGGAATAGTCCAGTAATCTGTGTGGAGTGTACTATAACTGAGTATTGCTGTAATGTAATAAACTAGTTATGTAGAGGTTCTATTCCCAGACATGACAGGTGTGTGTGTGTTTTTGTAACTCATATCCTGTGTGGAGGTGATTATGAATGTGTGGCCAATGTGGAGTGTATTTTGCATAATTCTTATATGGTGGCCCTACTATATATCACAATGTCCAGCATACAGGGATAACAGATGTGAAATTGCTGGGAGGCTGGGGTGCAAAGCCATACCATTACATGTGACATCAAAGCCAGGCAATCACAGTTAGCAACCCCAGTATTACCCAGAGCACACTCTCAACCCATGTCTCATATACACACACATGCCTAGGCAACAGCCACTATGTGGGTAGTACACTGCATATTGGCCACTGATAGTAACTATGTAGTGATAGCAGTGGTCTACAGAGGCCATGGCAAACTATCCATCTGTTCAATATGCATGTACATGCAGACAGTGCACCCTCCTAATGTTCCCCAATGGACACCTGCAACACCTGTGGTGCCATCGCATGTGACCCACAAAGGAGATACCATGCCTGACACCATGCCTGTATGGACAGATGCCACTGACACCAGGGAATGCTGTTAGCATGTTATCAGTGTAGGTGCAGGGAAAACCTGCTGCCCATTACCAGTTTCCGCCACAGGTGGGCAAGACTGGCAGATCTGATGATAATCTGTGTTCACAACATGGGCCAGACACCCCAGGTACTGTTCCACATGTCACTGTACATGCATGTGGGAGGTGTGCACATCCCAGACACCGTCCATATCATGGACTAAGGAACACATATATGGCAAGTGATGCACAGCATTGGCCACACACAATAGTCACCCAGGTGACTGGATGGGGGATACAATACACACCTATGTGGGCAAATGCAGAAACCACAGCCCTGAGCCACAATGCAGACCATTGTCATGTGGCCTGATGCCAAGGTATACCCATTGCCTAGCCTTGTATAGCCATCTGGCACAGTCGACCACCACACACCCATGCAGGCATGCACCAATGCATGTCAGTACTGGCACCCTGTTTGTTTGTGTGTGTGCTCTATGGTGCGTATGTTCACATCCACACTCACTACAACCCCCACTGGCATACTGAAGCATGCTGTCTGATATCAGACACCTCCCCATACCCTTTGACCATACAATCTCCATATGACCCATGTGGTGCATGTGATACCTGCATGGTGATGTGTTGTGGCAATCCCACTACTGATGAGTTTTAATTCTGGCCCTGCCAAGTGTGTCAATGTGTGTGCATCCACGTGAGAGTGTGGCTGTGTTGACGGTGGCACCTTTTCATGTGGACAGGCATGTGTATGTCACCTACTGTATAGCTACCATATCCCTGTTGCAGATGTCACTCACCATCACATATATGTTCTGAGGGCTCCACAACAGGTAACCCATGTGACGCATCCAATAACTGCATAGAACTGTGATGGCACTACATAGTCATCGGGGTTTGATACCCTGTACTGGTAGGTGTGTGACACAAACATGTTTAGGTTTCACACTCCTATCCCTCCCTGACTTGTCTTTGCCTTACTCTGCCTCTTCCACTTTGCTTTGGCAGCAGCATGTGTATTTTAAGTGATGCTCATGATCAGCTAATGGCTTCTGCATGAATTGCAGCCCTCCACTAGCTGATTGCATCAGGAACAGCTGTGGTAACATTCCCATAGCCAATTGCATGGAAACACACTCCAATATCTAGGAACATCATGTTGGTGATGACTCATTCACTGTGAGCAGGAACTAGATCTGTTATTTGGCAAACAGTATCTCAGATGGATTGAGGATTTACCTCTAACAACATTCACTGTGAAAACAGGGCAACACACAGGAGGGGGATGTGTATGACCTGACTACAGACTGTAAGTGCTGCTATACTGCATTTCGAGTAATGTTGTTTTAACAGTGTGTGTGTGTGTGTGTGTGTGTGTGTGTGTGTGTGTGTGTGTGTGTGTGTGTGTGTGTGTGTGTGTGTGTGTGAGTGAGTGTGGATATGGCTGTCCTACTTGTCTCAAAACCTGCCATGTCAGTTCTATGTTTATGAGGAATCCCCATCTGCAGGGTCATCTGCAGACTGGGTAGTGTGTTGTGCCTTTGGTTTCATGTGTTACCCATGGAGCATCTATCTGTGGACTGCACAAGGTAGTGTGAGGATTACAGTCTATAGATGGTGAAAGCCATGACAGTTACTGACTTCATATCCCTCATAGGACATATGTTGCAACAAACCCTGTTACAACAGTAAATGTATGAGGTTATCACAGCAACATGTCAATACTGGCCCTGTGTATGTGCTTCCAGCCCCAACTCTGTCAACCTTTGCACATATGTCATGCATGAAGAGGTGCATATGTGCTGTACACCATAATTAGTGTCATTATATCTGATAACATGCCAGTGAGATATCAGAATGCTACAGTTGTTTGTACATTACTGAGGTCTGTGTACTTATGGTGAATCTCGACAGTATGAGTATTGTTAATATGTACCTTGGCCTGTGTACAGACTTTGGTAGTTGTCAATGTCCTAGGTCCCGTCCTATCTGATGTTACATGCTACTCTACTGTATGATACCGTATTGGCTTACATGTTTGTAGGGCCATGCACACACATGTCCCATACCACAGTCAGCGATCAGACCAAACTGTGTAGCGGCCCAATATATGTAGGGATAGTGTGTGAGTGAAACATATGAGGATGGTGTTGAACAAATAGTCCATATACTGTAATATTATACTAGCTTGCCATATGTGGCTATGGCTCTGTTCACATTGGTTGTGGTTATGCACTTTCACACAGGTGTATCTTATCCTGTGCTGTGACATGCCTGTACAGGCTGCTATATATGCAGGTACATGTGCATTCACCCATAGAAGATGTAGGGCAGTGTTGATCCAGTCTGCCTGTAGTTCGCACAGTGCATTGTTACATGCCTTGCAGTTTAATGTACTTACCCAGTGAGATGTCATGTGCAGATACTTGCCAGATGTACTGCTGCCGGGCCTCCGTTAACAGTCATGTATGTCAGACAGAGCAGTGGGATGCTGTATAGATGTATGTCAGTATCTAGTGGGTAGTATGTGGCCATGGCACCCCTGTACCAGTGGGTAGTACGTGTCAGGCCAGACAGGTGTGTGTGAATGTATAACCTATGGTAGCATATGTATACCAGTTGTTATGTGTTATACCTATCTAAATGGCTGTTAACATCCATGTTGTCAGTCATGGTACACATGTTTTGCACTAAGGTGTTTTGTGTTTACCTCTGGACTGTACAGAGTGTGTCACAATGTCCACACTATTTGGCCGATATCTCTGCTGCAGTCGAAAGGGGCAGTATGTGCTAGCAGCGGTACTTTATATGATGTCCTTAGTATGTCTGTCAGTAGCCAATGTCACACATGTGGAAAGCAGATGTGACCCCCACACACACCACGTCTGTGAAGACAATCCCAATTACAGTAGCAATAGTATAAAGAACTGTAATAGTACACAGATAAAGGTTTTTCATTCCTGCAAACCTGTGTGTGTTGTCTTTTTCTTTTGACCTCTCTGTCAGTTGTTCATGTGTGTGTGTGTGTGTGTGTGTGTGTGTGTGTGTGTGTGTGTGTGTGTGTGTATATCTGTATCTGCATATATGTGTCTGTGTATATTTATCCTGGGGATGTTGATAGCTGCCACATTTTACATTTCCTATGGGAGCCAGACTGTACTGCATGATATGTTACCAATACCAGCTGACATCATACAGGTGGGATGTAGTACTGTTAACATCTTGTGGCCATTCATGTCAGGTCCTGGTTATCGGATCTGCAATACTTGGTAATGTACTGCAGAGATGTGTTTGTCTGGGGGGTATGCTTATTCGTACAAGACGTATATTGTTTGGAGCCTCTCAACCCCATTAATGGTGCATGCGGACATATTTGTTTTTGTTAATCTACCATTGCTTTCTACAGATGTATGGCTACATATACCTATACAGATATTTATATCTCAGCTTACATATGTATGACTATGTCTGTATATAACTACATAGCTATATTCCTGCGTACATATATGTACCTTGCTGTGCATATGTCAACATATAGGTATATATATATATATATATATATATATATATATATATATATAAAAACGTAAAACCCAGCGAGTAGCGAAGTGTCAAGAAATCAAACTTGAATATTAAAACAACAAAGAATTTATTCACGTAAGCGCTTTCACGGTAGATCCGCTTCATCAGACGTAACAATAAGTATAGCACTCCATGATTCAAATACACAAAAGACAGGAAATACAATACGTCACATCCCTCCTAACATTAAAAACTGCATCCATGCTAAACTCCATAAGGAATACAATTAATATTCAAACTCAAGTAATATCAACACCAATGCTGTAAAAACGATATGGGAACAGTATAATACCAAATGTATAACAAATAAATAATAATTATACAATAAATATATATATAAAAGTGGATAATTCATTTCAGAGATCTAGCCTTTAATATAGGCTTAAGTGGCACGTAGTCATTCAGACCCCTGCCACGATGGGCTGCTAGCCTCAATATCCACTTGGTTTCAATAGTTTCAGTACAGTTCACCTGATCGCCACCACGCACATTGGTGTGGGAGACACACAATACTTGAAACAAAAACTTATGTCCCATATAGGCTAACATATGCTTAGCTACCGCACTAAAAGTTTCAAGTCTATTAAAACAGTATATGTGGTCTCTAATCCGCTCCCGAAGGGTGCGGTTAGTCTTACCCACATAAAACATGTAGCATGTTTGACAACATGCTACATAAACAACATTCCTGGTGTTGCAGTCTGAATGACATCTCAGCTCCCACAGGCGTCCGTCATTGGGATTCCTGAAGAAGCGAGATGTATCAATGTACATACATTGGGGACATAAACCACACTTGTGAGTACCCAACTCATATGGTAGACAGATGTACAATATTGCTACTCAACCTCGGGAAACAAAGATGCTGTTTTAGATTTTTTAAATTGCTGTAAGCATATCGTGGATAATTACCAACTATGGATTGTGTATCATTGTTAACCGTAAGGATATTCCAATTATCTTGCACAGCTTGTTGTACTGACTGTACATTCTTGCTATATGGCAAAACTAAGGCAGTCTGCATAGATGGAAGTGACTTACTAGGACCCGGTGTATATTTAGAAAAATATGGTTTACCTCTAGTGGGTCTAAGTTTAACAGTTTCAGTGTAAACTGAATCTATCTTCCCTGGAGCATAACCTCTGTCTAAAAAACATTGCCTGAGTCTAGTGAACTCACATTGAAACACCTTATCATCCGAACACAATCTTGAGATTCTAAGGGCTTGACCCTTGACGATGTTATCAAAGGTTTTAGGATGGTGCATACTATCTGTTGTAAGGAAAGATGCTCTATAGCATGATTTCCTAAAAACCTTGGTGGATATGGACCCATTCTCAATCACAACTGAGACATCCAAGTAGTTGACACAACTCGAAGAATGCTCAATAGTGAACCTAAGAAACCCTTCTAGATTGTTCACATGATGGAAAAACAATTCAAGGGCACTACTTGTGCCA
>NC_056729.1:980812390-980944890 GCF_019279795.1 Protopterus annectens
GGTGTCCAATATCCTAGACCTGGTCATTACCAACATGGGAGATAGATGCTCCACACCAGTGGTCAACCCTCATTGGTCAGATCTGACCATAAGCTATTCACCGTTGACATCCACATCCCACCTCCAAACCCCAGGAAGGACACCCCTGTGAAAATCCTCTACAAAGCCAACTTCATGCTACTCAAGTCAGACATGCGAAACTGTGATACACCCGTGAATATGGGAGATGATAGACCAACTGCTGAATCCTATAGTGAGGCACTGTGTGAGCACATCCACATGTGCATGTATCGTGCCATCAGAAATAGAACCAAGATGCCCCCTCCAAACAAAAACAGGCAATATGGTGGACCCTTGCCATAAACAAATGTACAACAGAAGGAAGAGACTGTTGAAAACAGAGGGATAATCTTAGGATGCAAACAACTCCCTCACCAGCCATAGTAAGAAGCTGAGATCCCTCATAGAATCCGCCAAAGCTAGTTACATATATGAAATAGCCACAGATTCCAAAGACAACAACAAGCCATTCTATAGTTATGTCCAGAATCTAACCGGCAATGCTCAGAACTGATCTGAGCTACAACAGAATGGCATTAAATATACTGATGTCAAGGATTTTGCCAATACTTCTTCTGTACTGTTGCTGTTGTACACATGAGGAACTGTTGGTGGGGATCTGCGGACACCTATGAGCGATCTCACACATTTCTTCCCACTTTCTGCTGTTCTACATTGCAGGGGCATGTTTATTCTGAGAGCTCTGCTCTCAGGCATGCCCCCTGCACTTGTACACGCTCCTTGTAAGCCTAGGAGCTCAGGCATAGCACTTTCATTGATATGCATGGCGCGCTGCCATCCTTCTCCTAAACGGGTACTTCCGTGCAGGACTAAGCTAGTCCTGCATGTAAGATTGGTGAATCCAGGGGACTGTCATCTTTAAAAATTCCTTTATATTCATAACTGTGGATGTAAAAGACCTTTTCACTTTTATTTCTCATGAGATACTAATCCAATTGTTTTGTGACTATCTGGGCGATAAAAATATACCACAGGATAGAATTAATATGTTAAAGCAGTTACTCGAGATGGTATTAAAGAACAACTTTATTGTGTTTGAAAAACAACTGTACATCCAGAAAGAAGGAGTAGTGATGGGGGAAGCATGGTGAGGCATGTATGCTAACATTGTTATGTTGGAATAGGAGAAAAACATTTTAATTACATCTCAGATTTTCCCATTCTGCCACTTGTATACCTACTTTTTGGATGACATTTTTATTTTATGGGATGGACCAAAATAACTAATATACCCTTTCCTTGACTACATCAATAACTCAACACCATTTTTGAAATTCACACACACCTTAGGCGAGACTGAAACCACCTGTTTGGACAGTTTACTTAGAAAAGACATCCAAAATAACAGATTTGTTTCTGAAATATATCGTAAAGTGACCTATTCTAATAATTTCTTTCACTTTACAAGTTGTCACCCCTATATTCAAAAAAGAGCGGTTTTAAAAGGACAATTCGTAACAGCTGCTCAAATGGTCACTTTACACAATGCTTTTTTGAATGAATGCCAAAAATTGAGTGGCATGTTTATTACTAAGAGGTACCCCCATTCAATGGTAGAAAACATAATGAAATAGGTCATTTCTAGGGAGAGTGGTCATTTTTTCTTTCTCTTAAATGCAGTTGAAAATGCTGGGGAAAATATCCCTCAAAGACTCCTAGTGGTGAATCTCTAGAAATTTCAGGCTCCGTTTTTGGAACCTTAATTGAACAAGCAAACAGATATAGAACAAGTTTTATTACAACTTTTTCTATTGATGCCTATGAGATAAAAACAGTTTGGAGAAAAAACTGGGCTCTTCTGACAGGTGAAACAGATGTCAGAGGGATTTTGGGTTATAGACCTACTTGTGTATTTTGTAAAGTAAATAATATCAAAACCTTACTTAAACACCAAAGGAAACCTCATAAAAATGGCTATATGTACAAATGTGGGTCTTGTAAGTTTTCCCCTTTTATACTAGAGGTAAAAGAAGTAATAATAAAAGGGATGAGAATTCAAATTAAGAACAGATTTAGCTGTTATACACAGATAGTTTTTATGCTGCTTTATGTGATTTGTGTCCCTGTTTTTACATCAGTAAAATTAAGCGTAAACTAAAGAATAGGATAGGGGAACATCTCAGAAACATCAGGGACAATTGTGACACCAAGGCTCTTGCTAAACACACTACACAACACCCTGGGCACAAATTTAAATTTATTGTCCTTGACACTATTTCTCCTTCTTGCAGGGGAGGTGCATGGCAATATTTATTAGAGAAAGCTGAACTGTGTTGGCAAATATATCTAGATTCTACCTGCTGGCCTGGGTTAAATGAATGTTTATCCATTGCCAGTCTTTTAAAGCTAAACACTATGTGGTAAATAGTTTACTTGGTAGAGCATTAACTTCTAAAACCAAAGGCTCTGGGATCAAACCTTGGCTTGGGGGCTATGTTTTATATTTTAGACTTTAGGTAAAAATGTCTGTTTATATGTCATTTTTATTTGTGAAGATATATGCGTATTAAGATAATTTAAAATTATTTGTATTGTTGAAACTGTTAGACTGAATTTATTACAAAGAGAGTCAGGATATTGCAGGTCTTATGAATGCATTTTTATAAAATGTCCTTTTGATGATTTATCACTTTAAATATGCCACAGGAAGTGATTTTACATTTTATGAGCATTTATAGATGTGACTGCGACTTTTTGGTTTGTCTGATGAAGTTCCTGTAAAAACTGAATTTGGGACGAAAGTGTTTACATACGTTGTGTAAAATAAAAGTGGTTTGTGTTTTTTATCCGGAGTGAGCTTCTTTTGAATGATATCTATCTATCTATATATATATGTATATATATATATATATAGATATATATATATATATATATATATATATATATATATATATATATACATATATATATATATATATATATATATATATATATATATATATATATATATATATATATATATATATATATATATATATATATACATATATATATATATATATATATATATGTATATATATATATATATATATATATATATATATATATATATATATATATATACATATATATATATATATATATATATATATATAGCTCTACTTCAAAACATTGAAATCTCATAACATTGAAATTCAAAACACTGAGATCATAACATCAAAAAACCAAAACACTGAAAATCCAAAACAATGAAAACACAGAACTCTGAAATGATAAATAAGTAACAGCCCAATGAAGAAATTGTCATTTTGTGGGTTGATATTTGTCAGTGATGTTTTGCTGATAAAGTGGTTAATAGTAAAAGGGGCAGAATGGATGTAGAAGAAAAAATAATGAAGAATTAAAAAAAAAGCAGTCAAGTGAGTCGATCATATGCTGTGGTGTCTGAACAGATAGAAAAAGATAATATTAATATGGTTTGTCTAATAAATATTTAAATGTAAAACGAGAGGGTCACCAAAGTCCAACACTGTAGAAAATGTAAAATGAAATACAATGAAATAAAACCAGTGTGGACACCACAGAAAGGAACTAAAAATCATACATTAATAAAAACAGATGAGCACTTTTGGTAAAAGCCTTTATCAAATCCACTTTTGGTAAAATATTTGATAAAGGTTTTTACCAAAAGTGCTCATCTGTCTTTATTAAAGCATTATTTATCATTCCTTTCTGTGGTGTCCACGCTGGTTTTATTTCATTCTAATAAATATTTAATAGTTCACATTGAAGGTAAACAGGATGATCCCTTAGACAGATATTATGATTAGGACAATATTATGTTACCATTAGTCAAAAAGGACCTGTGATAAAGGACCTGTAACTAGTCTAGTCCAGATACAGATTTGCTATATCCAGGACTGTTTGTAAGCTTCTGAGCCCCACAAGCCTTTATGTGTTTGAGGGAAGCCTTCTAGCTTAACAGTGGGAGTGGTAAGCACTAGGTAGCCTATCTACCACAAGAGTAGTGTATGGCCCAGAAATTGTAGTTTATTGACTGTCTGGCAGTTTTTTCATCTCTTTCAACTTACTGGTTTAAAAGCCCACATTTGTGCTTGTTTCCCAGCTTTCCTGTAACTAGTCTAGTCCATATACAGACTTGCTGTATCCAGGACTGCTTGTAAGCTTCTAAGCCCCCCAAGCATTTCTGTTTTGGAGGGAAGCCTTCTAGCTTATCAGTGGGAGTGGAAAGCACTAGGCAGCCTATCTACCACAAAAGTGGTTTCTGGCCCAGAAATTGTAGTTTACTGTCCATTTCGGCAATTTGTCCATCTCTTTCAACCTTCTGGTTTAAAAGCCCACATTTGCACTCGTTTCCCACCTTTCCTGTAGCTAGTCTAGTCCAGATAGAGATTTTCTGTATCCAGGACTGCTTGTAAGCTTCTGAGCCCCCCCAAGCCTTTCTGTTTGGATGGAAGCCTTCTAACTTATCAGTGGGAGTGTTAAGCACTAGGTAGCCTCTCTACCACAAGATCCAGGAACAGAATCTTAGTGTTAGCACTTGAATTTGCTTATTCGCACTCGGCACTTGTTCAGAACTTGTTGGCATTAAATAAGCTACAAATTACTATAGAACTCCGCCTTCCTCTTTACCTAGAAGAAAACAGTTTTTGTACTTCTTTCCTCACTTGCTTAGAGAAAAACAACTCTTATACTCACTTGCCTCATTTGTCTAGAGGAAAGTAGTATTTTATTCAGGCATGTCCAAGGGTCAGCTCCCAGTGTTCTCTCCAGTTTTTCTGATGAATCTGGACATATTGGGGCAATGTAGCAATTGCCAAATGTACACAGACAACCCTCTCCTCCTACCATCCAACACCACAACCTGTGAGAGATGCACTTATCTAGCCACACTGGAGGTAAAGATCTCTCCAACCAAGACTGAACTTGACAGTCAAGAGGAGAAGGTAACCACTTGCACCACACCACACTCATCACATAGTACCACTAAACCTACACCACCAAAACCAACACATAGAAACACAAAAACATTAGCGAAGGCTCTCAATAATAATCTGCTCAAGCAATAGAGACCTCCAAAGCAGAAATGCAAGCAACCTCCACACCCCCAACACAACACAAATGACACATAGCCCACAGACTCAGTGTGGCAATAAACCACAGCCCATAAGGCAAAATAACATACCCAAAACATTAGTCATAGGTGACTCTATAGACAGGCACACTGATGTCCCACTCACCAGGCTAAACAAGGAGAAGGTTACTGTCAGCGGCCTGTCGGGTGCCAGGATCCACCACATAACCCACGCACTCAGGTCACTCCATGACAAGTACAAATATGACTCTGTCATTGTCCATGTTGGTGTGAATGACCTGAGATGTACATCCCTGGACTACATGAAAAGAGACATGGAAGAGCTCTCCAATTTTGTAGCCCAGGCAGGTATGACCCTAGCCCTGAGTAGCATCCTGCCATTGCCCAGAATGATACCACAGTACAAGGACAAAATGATTGACTTCAACAATTGGCTAAGCTTCTGGTGTCATTCTAAGGGGATCCAGTATCTGTCTGCCTGGGATGCCATGGTCGACAGACCATGATGCTTTGCCAGAGATGGCCTGCACCTGTCACCCCTTGGATTCCGAATGCTGGCTAAGGGTCTTGCCACCCTTATAGTGCCTTTTTTAGGCAAGGTTCAAATTACAAATTCACCACCATAACAGGAACAGGCAAGCAAAAACTGAGGGTAATGCTACTCAATGATAGAAGTCTAAATCTCAAAATGCACTCAATTGAGGCACTCCTTAAAATGGAGAACATCGATATCTGTGCAGTGACTGAGACCTGGTTCAAGGCTCTAGAGAGCACCCCTGCATTACCAGGCTATAATTCATATAAACGCCTCCAAATACACAGTACGTTTTCGTTTCTCCTACTTCATCAGATGTGGGCTGCTTCCAAAGCTAACACCTTTTATAGAGCACATTGTTTCAATTAACAAATCAGCTTTGCTAAGCAATCAACTTGTAATTGAGAAAAAGTGAAAAAAGTGCTTTTGTGCTTGTAAACTGATGTTAACATTTTGTTTTATATGATAAAAATTTAAAGGTGTGTGTCAATACATTACTAAATCACATACTCTTATTATAAATAACCATTCACTTTTAAAACTGTGTTCAGTTTTGGTAAAATGCATGAATGAATTAAAAAATATTAAATAAGTAAAAAATGAAATTAAACTTTCCTTTGATGAAAGAAATACTTCAGCAAAAACTAATCCTATTAGCACCATCTAGTGGCCATACAAAGATTTTGCAAGGAACAACAAAATAACAAACCATTCCCTTTTCCTTAAAACATAACTTACATAAAGTGAGTTCTAAAAATGCCTACTTTAATATATGCTTGGTCTATAAATACATACATATGTTAAAAAATAATTTATTACTGTTTGATTAAAAAAACTTATTAAAAAACATGTTGTTAAAATTGCATTCAAATGAACATTAAATAAAAATTACTTAACAAAAAAGATGTTTAGTAAAAAGTATGTAGAAAGTTTATAAAGCATTTAGGACTCTTTATAAGTAAGGCTTGAGCAACTTTCTTGAAATTCCTATTAGACACATATTACAATTTGGCTGATCTTATTTTCAAAAGGGGGGCTATGGAAATATTTTCGTTAAGACCAGGGGCTTTGTTTGCCTCTAGAAATAGTTGCCAGTACAGCTCCCTATATTCTATTCTTTCTTCCCACAGCCCTCCCCTTTTATATATGTCTACTCTCTCAATAACATAAAATGTAAATTGTGCCTCCGGGCATTCCTTAGTATGCTTATATAGTGCATTTGTTTCCTTTTTTACCTGTATGTCATATATACGTTCGCATATTCTCCTTTTTAGTTTCCTTTCTGTTTTTCCAACATAAAAACCTTGGCATGTCTTACACAATGCCAGGTATACCACACCTTTAGAATTACAATTATTAAAGTCCCTACTTTCTAGCTTTATGTTTCTACTTTCTATTAAAACTTCTTCTTTGTTTATAACATAGGTACATTGCGAACAATGACCACATTTAAATGTTCCTTTCTTTATTCTCCTATTAGAATATCGGGTATCTGTATTACCTTCCAATAGTTTTTTGAGGTTATTGGAATTTTTATATACTACCTTTAAATTACTTTTCGAGATGTTGTCCAAATCAGTGAAAGCTATGAATCTATTCCATTCATTTTCAACTATTTCTCTCACTATCCTTCAACTGGTATTGTACTCTAATACCAATGCATTACTGAAATTCTCATCCACATTAATTGTATTTACTTCTTTTTCAGTAGCATCTATACCCAATATAGGTTTAAATTTACTCTTCCTACCTTCCATCACCTCTATCTCCGTCTTTTCTATTAACCAGTCAGGATAACTTCTATTCTTAAACATTTTTCTAAGAACATTCATTTCTTCCATAAAATCATCATCATTTGAAGTCATCCTACATGACCTAATATACTGACCTTTTACTATATTTCTTTTATAATGTATAGGATGAGCACTCTTATAGTGTAGGTAAGAGTTTGAATAGGTCTTTTTCCTATAAACCTTGGACTGAAATGTATTGTCTTTTTTATATATTTCTATGTCCAAGAATTGTAGGGTATCTTCACTCAAGGAATAAGTGAATTCTAAAAAATCTGTACTTGTATTTAAAAAATCTATAAATACTGGTACCTGTTCACTTGGTGCCACCCAGAGAATACAAATGTCATCCAAAAGTCTCTTATATTGTATCCAACACCTCTTATATTGTGATTGTAAAACAAATTTCTCTTCCCATTTAGCCAATACCAGATTCGCATATGTAGGGGCACAGGCTGCCCCCATTGCTACTCCCTTTATCTGGTGAAAGTATTCTCCCTTAAAATAAATGAAGTTATACTTTAGAACCAGATCCATCAACTGCATAATTACTGTACATTCATAGTGACTTAAAGTGTTATCTTCAAACACTATTTCTTCCAGTAATTTTAATCCTTGTTCGTGGGGTATGCTTGAAAACAAGTCTACTACATCTATAGTCAAAAATCTTAGATGCTCTTTCCATAAATCCTGTTTTAAACCTCTTAAAAAATCCCAAGAGTCTTTTAATATATTACACCTTTTTACCCATATTGCCTTCAATTTCCCATCTATAAACTTAGCAAGTGGTAAGGTTTTAGATCCTTCAGCCGAAACTATTGGTCGCAAGGGTGGATTAATTTCATCCTTATGTATTTTTGGAATCCCGAACATGGTGGGTATTCTTGGCTTCTCCACTTTTAAGTAACCATATGTCTTACTGTCTATTAAACCTTCTACCAATAATTCCTCTAGTACCATATCTATACGTCTGTACGCTATATTGATTTCATTTATAGACACATTGGAATATTTATCAGGATCCCTCAAAATTTCATTAATTTTCCCCTCATAAGTCATATTGTCCATAAGAACCATTCCGCCACCCTTGTCTGGTTTCATAATTCTTAGATTTTTGTCACCCCTAATTTCTTTTAAGGTCTTGCTTTCATTTGGGTTCAGGTTATTTTTGTATTTTACCTTATTAAAACTATCCCTAACCCCTCTTTCTATTATATTTTCCAAGTTTTTTATCTGGGGATGTAGGGGGATTGAATACACTTCTCCTAGTCATTCTTATTGGTTTATATTTAATATTCTGACTAAAAATGGTTTGAAAATTAATTTTTCTAGTAAATTCCTTTACATCCATTAATGTTCTAGCAAGATCTCCTCTGTTCCAAGGAATAAATTTGATACCCTTACTTAGCAAACTAAAATGTTCATTTGTTAAAATTATGTGACTAAAATTATAAATACTAAAATCACACTTAATAAATTTAAAAGGGTTAATTTCATCTTGAACAATGTCTGAAATTTCTAAGTCAGGGTGGTTGGTACTAACCATATTCAGTACCTCATCCTCCCCCTTCTTGCTTCCCCTCGAAAATTCGAGTCCTGTCTTTCAAACAAACAAATAAACAACCTTGAAATTAGACAGTATGATGACCCAGAAGGTAAAACAATAAAGCATAGAACCGAAGCTGCCACAGGAAACAGAAGTTTAATCCACAAGCCACAAACAGTTCACATAAACGCTTCCAAATACACAGTACGTTTTCGTTTCTCGTACTTCATCAGATGTGGGCTGCTTCCAAAGCTAACACCTTTTATAGAGCACATTGTTTCAATTAACAAATCAGCTTTGCTAAGCAATCAACTTGTAATTGAGAAAAAGTGAAAAAAGTGCTTTTGTGCTTGTAAACTGATGTTAACATTTTGTTTTATATGATAAAAATTTAAAGGTGTGTGTCAATACATTACTAAATCACATACTCTTATTATAAATAACCATTCACTTTTAAAACTGTGTTCAGTTTTGGTAAAATGCATGAATGAATTAAAAATATTAAATAAGTAAAAAATGAAATTAAACTTTCCTTTGATGAAAGAAATACTTCAGCAAAAACTAATCCTATTAGCACCATCTAGTGGCCATACAAAGATTTTGCAAGGAACAACAAAATAACAAACCATTCCCTTTTCCTTAAAACATAACTTACATAAAGTGAGTTCTAAAAATGCCTACTTTAATATATGCTTGGTCTATAAATACATACATATGTTAAAAAATAATTTATTACTGTTTGATTAAAAAAACTTATTAAAAAACATGTTGTTAAAATTGCATTCAAATGAACATTAAATAAAAATTACTTAACAATAAAGATGTTTAGTAAAAAGTATGTAGAAAGTTTATAAAGCATTTAGGACTCTTTATAAGTAAGGCTTGAGCAACTTTCTTGAAATTCCTATTAGACACATATTACAATTTGGCTGATCTTATTTTCAAAAGGGGGGCTATGGAAATATTTTCGTTAAGACCAGGGGCTTTGTTTGCCTCTAGAAATAGTTGCCAGTACAGCTCCCTATATTCTATTCTTTCTTCCCACAGCCCTCCCCTTTTATATATGTCTACTCTCTCAATAACATAAAATGTAAATTGTGCCTCCGGGTATTCCTTAGTATGCTTATATAGTGCATTTGTTTCCTTTTTTACCTGTATGTCATATATACGTTTGCATATTCTCCTTTTTAGTTTCCTTTCTGTTTTTCCAACATAAAAACCTTGGCATGTCTTACACAATGCCAGGTATACCACACCTTTAGAATTACAATTATTAAAGTCCCTACTTTCTAGCTTTATGTTTCTACTTTCTATAAAAACTTCTTCTTTGTTTATAACATAGGTACATTGCGAACAATGACCACATTTAAATGTTCCTTTCTTTATTCTCCTATTAGAATATCGGGTATCTGTATTACCTTCCAATAGTTTTTTGAGGTTATTGGAATTTTTATATACTACCTTTAAATTACTTTTCGAGATGTTGTCCAAATCAGTGAAAGCTATGAATCTATTCCATTCATTTTCAACTATTTCTCTCACTATCCTTCAACTGGTATTGTACTCTAATACCAATGCATTACTGAAATTCTCATCCACATTAATTGTATTTACTTCTTTTTCAGTAGCATCTATACCCAATATAGGTTTAAATTTACTCTTCCTACCTTCCATCACCTCTATCTCCATCTTTCTATTAACCAGTCAGGATAACTTCTATTCTTAAACATTTTCTAAGAACATTCATTTCTTCCATAAAATCATCATCATTTGAAGTCATCCTACATGACCTAATATACTGACCTTTTACTATATTTCTTTTATAATGTATAGGATGAGCACTCTTATAGTGTAGGTAAGAGTTTGAATAGGTCTTTTTCCTATAAACCTTGGACTGAAATGTATTGTCTTTTTTATATATTTCTATGTCCAAGAATTGTAGGGTATCTTCACTCAAGGAATAAGTGAATTCTAAAAAATCTGTACTTGTATTTAAAAAATCTATAAATACTGGTACCTGTTCACTTGGTGCCACCCAGAGAATACAAATGTCATCCAAAAATCTCTTATATTGTATCCAACACCTCTTATATTGTGATTGTAAAACAAATTTCTCTTCCCATTTAGCCAATACCAGATTAGATATGTAGGGGCACAGGCTGCCCCCATTGCTACTCCCTTTATCTGGTGAAAGTATTCTCCCTTAAAATAAATGAAGTTATACTTTAGAACCAGATCCATCAACTGCATAATTACTGTACATTCATAGTGACTTAAAGTGTTATCTTCAAACACTATTTCTTCCAGTAATTTTAATCCTTGTTCGTGGGGTATGCTTGAAAACAAGTCTACTACATCTATAGTCAAAAATCTTAGATGCTCTTTCCATAAATCCTGTTTTAAACCTCTTAAAAAATCCCAAGAGTCTTTTAATATATTACACTTTTTACCCATATTGCCTTCAATTTCCCATCTATAAACTTAGCAAGTGGTAAGGTTTTAGATCCTTCAGCCGAAACTATTGGTCGCAAGGGTGGATTAATTTCATCCTTATGTATTTTTGGAATCCCGAACATGGTGGGTATTCTTGGCTTCTCCACTTTTAAGTAACCATATGTCTTACTGTCTATTAAACCTTCTACCAATAATTCCTCTAGTACCATATCTATACGTCTGTACGCTATATTGATTTCATTTATAGACACATTGGAATATTTATCAGGATCCCTCAAAATTTCATTAATTTTCCCCTCATAAGTCATATTGTCCATAAGAACCATTCCGCCACCCTTGTCTGGTTTCATAATTCTTAGATTTTTGTCACCCCTAATTTCTTTTAAGGTCTTGCTTTCAAGTGGGTTCAGGTTATTTTTGTATTTTACCTTATTAAAACTATCCCTAACCCCTCTTTCTATTATATTTTCCAAGTTTTTTATCTGGGGATGTAGGGGGGATTAAATACACATCTCCTAGTCATTCTTATTGGTTTATATTTAATATTCTGACTAAAAATGGTTTGAAAATTAATTTTTCTAGTAAATTCCTTTACATCCATTAATGTTCTAGCAAGATCTCCTCTGTTCCAAGGAATAAATTTGATACCCTTACTTAGTAAACTAAAATGTTCATTTGTTAAAATTATGTGACTAAAATTATAAATACTAAAATCGCACTTAATAAATTTAAAAGGGTTAATTTCATCTTGAACAATGTCTGAAATTTCTAAGTCAGGGTGGTTGGTACTAACCATATTCAGTACCTCATCCTCCCCCTTCTTGCTTCCCCTCGAAAATTCGAGTCCTGTCTTTCAAACAAACAAATAAACAACCTTGAAATTAGACAGTATGATGACCCAGAAGGTAAAACAATAAAGCATAGAACCGAAGCTGCCACAGGAAACAGAAGTTTAATCCACAAGCCACAAACAGTTCACATAAACGCTTCCAAATACACAGTACGTTTTCGTTTCTCGTACTTCATCAGATGTGGGCTGCTTCCAAAGCTAACACCTTTTATAGAGCACATTGTTTCAATTAACAAATCAGCTTTGCTAAGCAATCAACTTGTAATTGAGAAAAAGCGAAAAAAGTGCTTTTGTGCTTTTAACCTGATGTTAACATTTTATGTTTTATATGATAAAAATTTAAAGGTGTGTGTCAATACATTACTAAATCACATACTCTTATTATAAATAACCATTCACTTTTAAAACTGTGTTCAATTTTGTTAAAATGCATGAATGAATTAAAAAAATATTAAATAAGTAAAAAATGAAATGAAACTTTCCTTTGATGAAAGAAATACTTCTGCAAAAACTAATTCATTTAGCACCATCTAGTGGCCATACAAAGACTTTGCAAGGAACAACAAAATAACAAACCATTCCCTATCTTTGGAAGCAGCCCACATCTGATGAAGTAGGAGAAAAGAAAATGTACTGTGTATTTGGAGGTGTTTATGTGAACTGTTTGTGGCTTGTGGATTAAACTTCTGTTTCCTGTGGCAGCTTCGGTTCTATGCTTTATTGTTTTACCTTCTGGGTCATCATACTGTCTAATTTCCAGGCTATAATTCATACCACACTTTCCGGCCATTAAACCTGGACCAGAACACCAAAGGCAGAGGTGTGTCCATATTCATTAAGGATATCCACACCTCCAAGCTAGTTGCGCAGCATAATGCATCCGAGGTTATCCAAGTGCAACTAACTCTGGGCAAAACTGCAATCCAAATTGTAGCTTGCTACAGATCCCCCACCATGCCCCAGGATTCCCACTCCTCTTTTCTTGATATACTGGAAAATATTAGGGTTCAATCAAACACCTTAATAATTGACAATTTCAACTACCCCACCATTAAATGGGAAAACTACTCATGTACCAACTCCTATGCTCAACGCTTTCTAGAATTCATAAATTCCAGTGACCTGGATCAACTTATCCACACCCCCACCAGAGGCAACAATATCCTAGACCTAGTCATTACCAACAGGAGTTCCACATCTGAAGTCAACTCCTCGTTGGTCAGATCTGACCATAAGGTAATCACCCTACATATCCGCATCCCACTCACCATTAAGGAAACCATGGTAACAAATTTCGCCAAAGCCAACTTCATGCTTCTTAAGACAGAAGTGGTGAACTTCATGACACCCATGCAGATGGGCAATACAGTTAAGACTGCTGAACCCTATACAAATTTACTCTATAAGCACTTACACAAGTGTCTGGATCGTGCTATCCCTAACAGAGCCAAGACGCTATCTTCCAAAAACAGAAAGCCAATCTGGTGGTCCCCTGCCATAAACAAACTCTACAACACAAGGAAGAAACTGTTGCAAAAAAGAGTAAAATCCCATGAGAGGAGGAGCTCCCTGGTCAGCCTTAGTAAGAAGATGAGATCCCTTATAAGATCCTCCAAAGCTAGCTATGAAAACAAAATTGCCACTGATTCTTAGGGCAACCACAAAGCATTCTATAGCTATGTCAAGAATCTTAATGGCAATACCTAGATCTGCTCTGAGTTACAGTACAATGGCACGCAAAATTATAGAACCAAATGATATTGCCAACATCCTGGCAAATAGGCTCAGTTCTAATGTTACCCCCCCTCTCACCCCCTAAAGGGTCCATATCTATACAGGAAAATGCAGAGTCCCTGTATTCACATCTATGCAGGTAAAAGCTGTACTCTCTAAAACGAAAAACACAGCATCCATGGGACCTGACAACATCCCAGGCTAAGTTTTACATGAACTTCAGAACAAGCCAGCTCCCCATCTAAGCACCATGTTAAATCATAGTCTCACATCAGGCTTTGTGCCCACTGAATGGCACGCAGCAACAGTTATCCCACTCCACAAAGGGGGAGCCACCACTGATCCTGGGAACTATCACCCTATTAGTCTGATGAGCCTGATCTGCAAGGCCATGGAATGTATCATCATGGAACTCATAAACAAAGACATTGGTAACCTCCAAACTCTGGACCCCACCCAGTTAGGGTTTGTAAAAGGCAGATCATGCCTTCTGAACCTGATCAACTTCTTTGAGGCAGTCACCAAAGCCGCAGACGAAGGTAAGGTGGCTCACACAGCCTATCTTGACCTCGCCAAGGCTTTCGACACCATCCCCCATTTTGGAATTATAGCTAAACTCACTAAACTAAGTATAAATCCCTGTGTCACAAGATGGGTTGCCAACTGGCTCACTGACAGAACCCACACTGTAAAAGTTGCAGACGTCAAATCTGTCTTCAAACTAGTGACTATTGGAGTACCACACGGTTCAGTCCTGGCACATCTTCTGTTTGGTATCTTCTTCTCTGAAGTACAGGCTAACACAGAAGACTTCTGGCTAATGAAGTTTGCAGATGACTGCAAGCTAGAAGCCATAGTCGAGTCTCCAAATGATGTGGAGACAGATGCCTTGAGTCAGAGGCATGGCCTCAAGCTCAGTGCCAAAAAGTGCATTGTCATCCCCTTTGCAAAACAAACTCTTTACCCATGAACTACCACATAAATAGCAGTCTACTTAACACTGAATGTGTGATAAGAGACCTTGGGACCCAGGTGGACAGTAGTTTCTCCTTTGATAATGACATCGCCACAGTAGTCAGGAAATCCTTCTATGTGGCACACCTCCTCACAAAAGGGTTCTCATCCAGGAAAAAAGAGGTCATTGTTCCCCTCTACTCGGCACTCATTAGACCCATTATAGAGTACAATGCCCCCTTTTGGAATGTACCTCACAAGACATCTGCAGCAGTTGGAAAGGCCACAGAAGTACCTCACAAAGATGATTACTGGCCTCAAACAGATGCCCTACACTGACCGTCTCAAACAACTTCAGCTTTACTCTGCAGCATATTGCCTACCCCGAGGAGATCTCTGCCTAACATATAAAGCTATGTTAAATCCAGAGCTGTTGGACATGCTACACGTAAAGTAATCCCAGTCCCTCTGAGCTACACACTCTAGGGACCTAAACCTTGCCACCACAATAAACAGGTCATGCTGGAGGGATAGATTCCTGTCCCAGAGACTTCCTATACTCTGGAACAAGCTACCCATCTGTGTCAAACAAAGTTCCTCATTAGCACTCTTCAAGAAAAATTTTGATGAGTGGATGGGAGATAGGAAATGCACCCCGGGGATCACTTCTGTAGCTCTGCTCGACAGGGGCACAGGAAATTAACTTTCTCAGGTGGCGTAAGCCAGGGAACCTTGTTGGGTAGGCTTACTTAGGCCCTTGGGCCAATAGCCTAGTACCTACCTATGAACCTATACTTATACATATAGAAATATGTTGTGTGATTACTTCTGAGGATTATGAAAAAGATGAAAAGTTTGTTGCTGCCTTTAATGAAAAAAACTACTTTGAACTATGGACTAAATTTGTAGTTTAAGGAAAATAGCTTTTTAAGGCATACAGTTAATATTCAGTTTAGAACATCTGATATTAATGACGATGGACTGAACTTTTTTCAAGGATAAATGTAAAGAGATAATTGAGGTGAAAAAGACTTTTGATGAAAGAAAGCTGTGGACTTGGGGATGGGAATAATCTATTTATTGAAAAATAAAATATGTTTTAAATGTTTAATTAGTATGTGTTATTAATGTAAATAATAAAAAGAAAAAGAAATGTTAAAATATTGAGAACAGCCAATATTGTGTTTTTTTCTGTGGAGAAGGAGATCATTTAATTACAGAATGCAGTAAAATAAAGGTTTAGCAATGCAGGGAAGTGGGTCAGATCATATTGCTTCTAATTGTAAGAAGACTTAAAAATGTGGAAATATGAAATTAGTGTACATTTTTTGTTTAATTATGAATAAATACTTGAAGAAAATGTAGATATAATAGAAGAAGAGGTACACAACGAAAAAAACATTCCTGAAAAAAAGAGATTTCTGAAGAGGAAAATTATTTAATTATTTGGTAGAAGTGCAATATCAGTTTGGATTTTTAAGTCAAGAAGATGGGGAAATTGAAGAAGCCAAAAAAGAAGAAAATAAGGGTTCCATAGAAAATAGAGTCAAAAAAGAAAGAAATAAGAAATTACTAGTTAAATTTGCAAAAAAAAAATGGAAAAACCAGTATGAACATTACATCATTGAATGAACCAAACAAAGGTGCAATAGTGCTTGTAAAATTAAACCAAAGAAGCACTATTCATTGCGAGTCAATACCTTCTTTATTATAACAATAAATTGTTGCTTTGTCAGTTGAAACTTGACTTCATCACAATTCTGATGAAGTCAAGTTTCAACTGATGAAAGCGCTTAATTTATTTGGTGTTATAATAAAGAAGGTATTGGACTCGCAACGAATAGTGCTTCTTTTGGGTATTACATCATTGAATATTAACAGGATAATAATTTTGGATGGCATCATAAACAAACGTGATATTTTTTTGCAGGATACTAGATTTCTGGATGAAAAAATGAGAAGGCAGGTTAATGTTGTATAGAGTGGTATAGAGTGGTAAAATTAGTAGATAAATAAGACATGATCTAGGATTCATTAATGCCTACACTAAGTGTATACTAGCTGCACACTGTTCTGATTAAACAGACAACAGAAGCATAACTCACACCATCTTACTCCTAATTATAGTTTTCTTACTGATTTATAAAGGCTACCACAATATGTAGAGTACATGTGCACTTAGTATAATCTTTCTGTGTGACTAAAAAGCACAAAAATGTGGTATGGATGCTCTTAAATACAAACTGTATACACTTAGTGTATGTGTTATTGAATTTAGCCTATAGTGTGATGGATTCTTATCCCATTATATCCCCCATCTCTGGAACAAACTTCCATTACATGTCAAGCAGAGTAGCACCCTTACAACCCACCTTCAAGGTAGACCTAGATAACTGGATGGGCAGCCTTAGATTCTCTCCTAGTTTATCTTGTCTTGCCCTCCTTTAAAATAGTTTTTTTAATGGCTAGACATGAGATGGTCTACAGACCAATTGCATACTACTTACCTATAAACCTATAAACCTAAGATGGAGTTTTAGGGAAGAAGCTTGCTCTGAAGTTGCTATGTAATTAAAAAAAGAGAACAATAGAATTATTAGATGCTGTAAGAGTATGCCTAGGAAGAATGATTATATGTGATATTAAGATGGGGATAAATTATTTAGATTAATTTGTATATATACTTATGTTCAAGGAAATTAGTGGGAAGAATTATTTCAAGAACTTAAAAATGTTGTTTTGCTTAAATTTAAATGTAATTATTGCATGAGATCTAAACTGTAATTCAAGGAAGGAAATTGGTAAGATTGGAGAGACACTAAGGCAGGAAAATGATTGATAATACATGGGCAGTTACTTTTGAGTACAAAGGAAGGGATGACTTAAAACTGAAATAGATTATTTCATTTATTCTGATAGTTTGAAAGAAAGAACTTTTAGAACAAAAGAAGTGTATTTTAGGATCATTAAATATAGAATCTGAAGTAAGAAATAGAGAAGGATATATAGAAGAGGTGAAAAGATAAAAGTTTTAAGGGAAAAGGTTCAAAACAATGTGGAAAAATTATGAGATGAACATTACATGATGATTGGTTTTATGAAAATATCGAGAATTTGTGGATACAATTTTAAGTGCAAAAGAGAAAAGTAAATATAAAACTGCTCTAATGGATTGTGGGATTGATTTGAAAGAAGAAGAAATAGAAAAGAAGGTAAGATAAAATGGAATATCTAAAGATAATTTAATAAAGATTTAGAAATTAATTGAAAATCAAATGTATGCTGCTAGGGATAAATTGAAGAAGCCTCACCAGTTTAGTTTAAAAAAGTAAAACAATAAAATGGAAACATGGATTGATTTGTTGAAGAAGATCTACATGAAAAGATAATTATGAAACAATTTATGTGGAGAATTAAAAATATTTTAGAAGGCCATATCATGAGTCAGCTATGGGACAGAGAAGTTGTTGGTTGATAAGCCTGGTTAAAAAGAAGAGAACAAAGAAATACATAAGAAAATTGAGTTGGAAGAATTGGACAATGTATTGAAGGGAATTAGAAAGATACTATATGTCTGTTCCAGATGGAATAGCATATTTTTTTTATAAAAAATTAATGCAGAAAACAAGAAATTTTAAAGTTTTTAATTTTTGGTTAAGAAGTGGTATAAACCATAAAAGACTATGTGAAGGAGTAGTTAAGTTAATTTATAAAAAAAGATAATGACAATTATTTTAAAAAATTGCAGACTTATAACATTGAATTATGTAAATTGCAACATATTGATGAAAATATTTCATGTTAGACTGACTTAGTGGTGAAGGGCATATACTGTTTTTAAAAATAAATAGTACATATTTATTACTTTTAGTAAAAGAAGCGATAAGTAGTATTCTGAAAGAAAAATGCTAAAGTTGTATATGCTATACAGAAAGCTTACAACAGAAATATTCACAAGAAAATGTTTGATTTATTAAAATAATATGATTTTCATTACAGTTTATTAAATCTGATTGAGTCTGTATATAATAACTCTTGGAATAAGATTTCAATTAATGGATATTTTAGTCATGTATGACTTAAAAGAGGAGTAAAACAGGGTTGTCCACAAAGCAGCATTTTGTTTTCATTAATAATAAATGCTATAGTAACTATGGCAGAAAGGCCTACTAAAGAAGGATATGTACATTTTAGACAAATTGTAAAAATTCCAAATGTATTTATCTATGTATATAGATGATGTGGTGAAAACTGAAAAGAACAGTGTGTAGGTTAAGGTAGTAGTGCGAAATTTAAACATATGTATTAAAAAATAGGATTGAATATAAATAAAGAAAATAGAAAAGCTTTGGAGATACAATTAGAAATGAAGGTGTTCACTTTTCAAAATCAGAGTTTAAATTATTATGTTTAATATTTGAGAAGAATAATATAAAGAAATGTGAAATGAGACTCTAAATTAAATAAAAGTTATTATGGATATGTAAGGAAGATGTGAAATGTCTTTAAAGAAGGTAGTTTGTTTAATTCATATTTATATTTTAGGTAGATTTTTTTTATTTAATTTAATTTAATTATTTAATCGATTATGTATATTATTGTTTAATTATTTAATTGTTTTTACTATATAAGGGTGTTTACTTTTCTTGCTTTTTATAATCTTTGAAGGTGTTTGAGCTGAGGTTAGATATTTAATGCTGAGTTCTATATTTGCTGCTTGTTCTAGAAGTTGGTGTTTTTTTCTACTTCATTTTGGTCTTTTGTCAGAGTACTGGGTAATAGTCTGTTTTCCATAGGGAGTGAATTTCAGGTTTTTGCAACTGGGTTTGAGTAAAGGATGTGACCTACTAATTTGTTTGGTTTGTAAATCCACTTTACAGCTTGACGTTTTTTAGATGACCAAAGTGATTGCCTAAGCTAGTAGGGATTAAAAATGGAGCTAAGCACAGGGCAATGTGATGTTTTTGAGTATGATTTATGAGTGAGGAGGAGTTGAGTGAACTTAAAGTAGAGGGATAACTCAAGCCAGGCTTAACATTTGATTGTAATACAGTGATGGGATTTGAAGGCCAGGTTTACTGCAAATCTAGCTACTTTATTGTAGCAGAGCTTCATTTTAGTTTGTAGGAAGATTTGTATATTAGTACAAATGGGAAAAGCACAGAATAGAGATGGAAGGAGATAAGCTGAGGCAGGTGTTCTTTAGAAGTATTGGTGAGGAATGTTTTGATCTGTTCAACATACCCAGTTTCTGATTAGTTGTTTAATTCATTTTTGAATATGAAGGTAAAATTTCATTTGATAATCCCTTACAACATCAAGTAGCTTGGTATGAAACACAGTTTCTATCATTATGTTATTAAGGAATATATTTTAAGGTTGTTCTTATAATGTGTTAGAGATGCGGGAAGAAATAGGAGAAGTTTCCTGAGCCAGTTTTTAACAGAGCAGAAATCATTCTGAGTGATAGTTTGAAGATAAGAGAGGTTGCTAAAGGAGCAGATGAAAGTGGGATCACCTGCATATTGTATAAGGGTACCTTCTTTGGTGGACAGCTGGAAATTGTAGATAAATATATTAAAGAGAAGAGGGGACCAAGCATATAAAGCCTTGAGTAACACAAGAGTTAAGTGGGAGAAAGGGAGACTACAGAGGGAGCTACTTACTTGATTGTAGTTGGTTGGGATGGTAAGTGGAGAACCAGAAAGGTGTTGTGATAGATAAGCTCAGAGAAGACATTTGTGAGAGCAGTATGGTGTGAGAGAGTGTACTGAAAGCTTTTGCAGTATCTAGAAAGAAGGAAGAAACTAGCATGTTTTTCACTGGTTTTAATGATTGAGTCTGTGAAAGCTACCAAGAAAGGTGTAGTGCTATATTTAGGACAAAAGCCATGGTGGTTTGGGGATACTAGGTTTTTTGCTAGTAAATGATGAATGAGCTGCCTGTGAATACACCTCTCTAGAAGCTAAAAGAGAGAAGAGACAGAATTGTGAAAGGCCTAAAGTTAATGATTTCTAAGGAGTTACATCCTTTCTGAAAAGCAATGGTTTAAACTTTCTTAAACAGAAATGGAGCATAGGATTTGTGCATGGATCCCTTAATTAATACTGAAACTGGATGAGCTAAAGAAGCAGAAGCATGTTTCAGATATTCAGAATGAAGATTATCAAGGGGAGCAGGGTTAGACTTTGAATATATTTTTATGTAAGACGTAGAGATTGAGTTTAAGGAAAAAAGTGAAATGTTCATTGAGACAGGTAAGGTAGAGGTAGTAGAGTTTTATGGGAAATTATTGATTAGTGAAGTTATAGAGTCTATGGAGAAGAAATTAAATTTGGAGGCAACTTCAGTGGCATAGATGTCTGGACAAGGGTTTGGAATAGTTGTTGTTCTAGGATATAGGATGTTCTTTATGAAAGACCAATTTTATAACATTCTTTGTCTGGTATATTTGAGGGTTTAAGAAGTATTGTTTCTTCTCAATAGTAATATTTTTGTGAGTTTCTTAAGTTGTTTATAGTTTTGTAGTTCTGTGGGGGATTTACCCTATGCCCATTTTTAAATGCTTTATCTCTGTTCATACATTAAGGACTTAGCAGAGTGAATGAGGCACCTTTGGATTTTATTCTCTTTCTTCTGATGAGTGCAAAGCTGGTAAGAGTATCAAGGAATACTGCATTAATTTTTAAGATATACTCATCCAATGGTAAAGAGGTTTCAAATTGTTCCTAAATTTATCTTGGTTGAAGGTTTTGAGGTTATGAATATCTTTATAGAGGAAATTCTGAGAATGATGAGATACAAATCTTTGAACAGTGATGGGAAGAGGGTCAATGAGGGAGTCTGGGATGGTACTTGATGGAAAGTAATACTGGGGATACTTGGATCCAGTCTAGGATAGAGCAACTGTCTGAAGCAGGATTGAGGCAAGTGGGAAGGTAATTAACTTAGAAAATCCATAAAAATGAATACTATTTGAGGTGCAGTCATTATAAGGGTTTTTCAGTCAATACTGACATTGCCGAGCATTGCTGTTTCATAAGATATAGAGTTAGATATTCAGTGATGGATATCTTCCAGAATAAGGATATTATTTTCTGGGGGAATATATAATGCAATGATACATAGTACACTATGTTCATTTACTTTAAAGTTAGAAATTAAGACTTCAGCAGAATATAATTTAGGAGTAGAAATAAATGAAGCTGAGTGAATCAGTTCTATAGAAATAGAATAAAAATACCTCCAGCTTTTTTATTTTGTCTGTCAGAAGGGAAATATTATAGCCAGGAGGCAGCATTTTATAGTCTCTTGTGTGTAGTGTAAGGCAGGCTTCTGTGAGTATAACAATGTCTGGTGAGAAAAGAGAAATCCAGGAATGAAATTCAGTTATTTTACTGACGATATTACTGATACTTAAGGAGAAGAGTTTTAGTTGTTTAGAAGATGTAGGTGGATACAGGGGTTGCTGGTCCAGGATTGGGGGGAATATCATCACAAAGGCAGATACCTGATATAAAAAAGTGGAATAGTGGATGCTTAGGATTATTGATGCTAGACTTATATTTAGCTTTTTGCAGAAAAGGAGAAAAGTAAAGTATTCTATATTGATAGGGGAGGATTGTGGTTACGTTTACTGGGTTAGAAGTTAGAGAAATGCTGTGAGGGTGGCCACTGTAAACTCTGGAACATGGCGTGTGGGAGAATGCATGATAGGAGAGATGGGTGTGATAAAGCAGGTGAAGTTAGATAAGTGGATAAGTAAGGGTGCCCATATGAAAATTATAAACACGTTTATTGACAGAAGAAATTAGAGCAATAAGGTAGTAAATAAAGTCTAGATAGCTATAGGGTAGTATGGACAATAGTGAGATATAGGAAAGCAGGTAATTTACAGAGATTTTGCAGTGGCAGGATGAGGACAGAAAGTTTTATAGGAAGGGAGGAAAAGAGTACAAGCAGCTGAGAGGTGTTTAATGATGTAGGTTGAAGAGTATGGCCCAGAAAATGCATTTAATGAGTAGAAGGAGAAAAGGAAATTAGGAAGTATAGGTATAGTGCAAGGGGTGCTGTCAGCAGAAATATTTTGTTAATTGGAAGACTATTGAGAGTAAATAAGAGCATTAATAAGAGGTAATGGAGTCAATGGCAGGAGGAATGATTGATAGGAAGGATAAGTATAATGAGTTAAATGAAGGGAAATGAGATGAGTGACAGATGTAATGGAAAGGTATATGAGGAGAAAGATTGTTTCTGAGAGGAAGGGGAGGGATTCATGGAGGAAGGGATGGATGAACAGTAGGTCTAAACACAGAGGAAGGGGGTGGAAATTGGTGGTATGGTAGGGGAACAAAGTTAGCCAGTGCAGGGTGAGGGCAAATAAATCAGGACTTAAAACCCTCAGACACACATGCTATGACTTAAGCAAAGAAACAATCTTATAACGCTATGCAGTACCAATAAAAGACAGAAGGAACAACATTTATAAAAGGTGAGTTGAGTCATTACAGGGTCAGAGTGGATACAACTGTTGTAAAGACAGGATAATCAAAATAAAGTCACTGTACAAAATCAACACACTACTTTAGCTTAGTACTGTTATGAATGCATTCTAAATCTGTTCAGGCAGATGAGTGGGAATGTCAAGAAATAAGTAAAGACTAGGAAAAAATAAATCAGGGTAGATTAATTAAAGGGATTACTTAACAGAGTAAAAGAAAGCACAAATTTGTCAAAAAACAGCAGAGAGGAAGGAATATTTATGGAAGAGAAAGGGCCCTACAATGATTCTTACCTCCAGATGTGAAAGCTATGCAGCAGAAAAAAAATGAAATATACATAGGAAATGGAGATACTGAATAATTGTTACATATAGCAACACAGAAATCCTTAAAATGTTTAAAACAGTGATGGCAACGGCATGTTGAAGCCTTTGAGATGAGCCAGAGTGGGATGAACAGCTGTAGGTAAATTGGGTTCCTAGGACACCAATTGGGAGAATGGTAGGACACTATAACAAAGCTGACTTTGAGGGCTTAATACTAAAAACTAGAAGTAGAAGAAAAAAAGAATTAGCAGACTGGAAAAGTGTTAGAGTATTAGTCAGGAGTACAACTATTACACAATAAATGGAGTTAAACACATCAACCTCACATTTGGTATGGTAGTCACAATGTCATCAATGCAGGTTTGGTATTCAATATTTGACTGAATCAGATTAAATTGCTTCTAAATGTAAAAAATGTTATTTTTACACATTGATGTTAGTGTTATTAAGTGGTTATTGCTATGCAGTTATTTTAAATTATAAGTTTTGCTGAATGAGTGAAGGGTTAATTTTAAACCTTAGATGTAAATGTTATCAACTATATATTTCCTCATTGGTAGTGGCCACTACAAGAGTTACCCTGCATTCCTTCCTTTATATCTCCCTTAATGCAACAATGTTTTGTAAAACATATTCATATTAAGTCAAGTGCCATTTCAAAAAATAATTACCACATTTTATTTATCATTCCTGCAAATTTAAAAATTCTAACAAGCTATAAAATGTTACTGTGCAGCACCAATTTTAGAAAATCATATTCAGCCATGTTATGCTTTCAAAGTTTCACTGGAGATAATGAACATTATATGTGATACATGGTGTTATATCATTGATTCATACTGAGTGTATTATGTGTATTAATATCAACCTCCCTCCCTTTTCCCATTACTCTACACAGGAATGGGGTATTGCATCAACAATCATCATCTCTCTTGATTAAGACTCACTGTGCTACTTTCATCAACAGTAATTGCCCCAATGTTACAGGCATTCTGTCAAGCAATCCATCCATAATTGTTTGGATGCCCTCATTTCCATTTCACTGTTTTATGTCTCACCCATATCTTCTTCAACAAGCTATGTTCTACTTTCCTGCACATATGGCCAAGCCACCATGGCTTGTTCTCCTTGATCTGTTCTGAAACTGGGTCTGCTTTGGCTTCTAATGTCCTTATTTCTTTTTCTGTCTCATAGTGGGAATCCAACCATCCATCTTGGGTGCTTCATCACTAAGCATCTCAGTCTTCTTCAGCTGATCTGCTTTCACTACCCTGGTTCATTTGCCATACAGAAGTGCTGGTTTTCCATTTTTTCCACTCAAAATGTTTCAGTTCATTTGACATTCTTCTGTCATGCACTACCCTGACACTCCATGCCAGTTGGTTGCAGCACCTCTGAACTTTGACCTCCTCACTCATAGTTCCCTTGTCCTCAATTATCCCCTCCAGAAACTTGAAGTTATTTCACCTTTTCCCTTCTATCTCACTTTTCATCTTCTTCTGATTTCCCCCTTTCACTGTCATGACAACTGTTTTTCCTGTATTCAGTTTCATCCCACATGCTTTCATTTTTTTCATTCCATTCCCCTATCATTTGCTGAAGTTCCTATTCAGATTCTGCTTATAGTTCTACATTGTTTGCATATAGCAACTTTGTTGATCTGTCTCCTCCATCCTATTTACAAAAATATCCATCACCAGTATGAATGGCAGTGGGCTCAGAGCTGAACCCTGATGCACACCAAGTTCTAATGGGCATCCATCTGTGAGTCTGAACATTGTTTGTACTTGTGTCATTAGATCTTTGTACATAGCCTGCACTAATTCTACTATTGTTTCCTAGACATCAGATTTTGTATATTTTGATGGGGTACAGGAAGGGGCTATACACACAGTATAAAGGGTGTGAGTAATGCCGATCTAAATTAGCAGGTCAGTGAGGTAGATATTTTATCTATATACACTTAGCATAAAAGACATTTAATCCACAAAAGCCAGCAAAGGTAAATGCTATTATCAGGTACATTGCTAATGGTTAAAACAGTCTCTGTGGAGATATGAAGATGTGAGTTAATATAAATTATCGGAGTTATCATATTGTTTGAAATAAAGCACTGTCAGATACATAAGCAGGAACATGAATAAATACTGTAATTAACTCAGAGACTACTGTTATTAATTTAAGCATGAGTCAGATAAAAATCTATAAGCTTCAGACTAACATTTTAGAGCTCTTCCAGTGAATAAATGGTATAATGTAGTTGTGGTGAATCAGTACTCTAAGAAGGAAACATCTAAGTGGACATGCATTGAAAGGGAGTGGCCTTAAGATTATTCACAAACTCTGTCAACATAAACCAACATCCATCTACCAGACTGTTGACACAGAGAAAGTACAGTTAGAAACTCAGTTTTATCACTATAGAATAACAACATAAAAGGCAATGAAACAAACATGAATGAGAGTAGGTTTGTTCATTGCATGATTAATATACAATAGAATAAATGTGGCAATTGGTTGCCACTAGAGAAGTAAAACTAATCTGTTGCCTATGTATGTTAAAAGACTTTGCAAAAAAAAGTAGCATTTAGACCATGCATACAGGCCTTTGCACAGAAAGTGGGAAATGGTATTTTGTCAGAATTTCATTGTTTTTATTTATATTTTTTACAAGGGTAGAACTAATCATGCATGATCAATTGTACATCTAGCCCAAGTTGTAATGAATATTACCTAAAAGGACAGTTACTGCAACATGGACAGAAAGCACAATTCAAAAATATAGGATAACTAATAGGTTTTAGTGCATTATGCATACATTCATTATGATAATGCATTTTAATAAAAAAGCTGTGGTATGCTTAGAGGTGAAACACACTGGAGAGTTCTTCAATGGAAAAAGAATAGAAGGTTAATATGTAGGGGCTTAGTTGGGGGTTGAAAACCTCTATACATATTTATGAGGTGTTTGTTGTACTGTTTATTAATGAGAGTTTTAGACTTGTTAGTGTAAAAAGTAGATGCAGAAGGAAAATGATAATTTATGTGACAGTACCTGTCTAATTGCAGTTATATTTACATCTCCTTTGCAGACATTGATTAAGTAGAGAATATAGGTCTTTATTTTAGTTAACTGGGGTAATGCATCGATCTCCATGGAATTTTTCAGGCTCAATCCAGAAGCACTGTCTCGTTAAGTGAATTGCTCAGAGTCATAACATCAATGGAGGACTGAGAATCCAACCCTGTACCACTGGAAATAGCTCGTTAACAGCTTCTTAATCTTTTGTGCAGACTGCCAGAAAAGCAATGAGGAGAAAAATGGCACTTAAATAAGGTTATTGACTAATGAACTGAATCATGTAGTATGTTCTTATATAAACTGCTGTGGATAAAATATGGTATTATTTGTTAAGTTGCCAAAAACAAGCAAATAAACAAACAAAAAACACAGATATTCTACTTAGACAAATACAGAACAAATAGTATACATGTGCTGGAATTTGTCAAGAGATGTTGCATAAGTATAGTATAAATACATTGTAACAAACAGAGAGTCAAGGTATGCATATTCTACCTTACCACACTCATTAACATTGAAACCACTGGGGGGGTATAGAGTACAGAGACATTGGTGACCTCTATGTATGCATGCTTAAATTCATTGTTGGGGGAGAGCTAGTCTAATAAAGCGGCAGAATGAAGGCTGGAATATGACACTAAATGCTGCCTGCTGCACAAACTATAGCATGAAGACTCTCCAAATTCTTTGTAGTCCCCACTAGGATTCAAAGGACACGAATGCATGGAGTCTAAAAGGGCAGATTGGTGAAAACATGTACTGTGTGCTGTGGCTGGTGTACGAAAAATGGGCAAATAAACATGGAAGCACTGTGTGACCTAAAGGAGATCAACAGTCAACAATAAGTCAAGGTATTTACAGGTGCTGATTGTTGCAGACTAGCTAGGTCTCTTGTAAAAAGATATATGGGTCCCAGCAGATGGAGATAACCTTATTATGGAGATCTGTGAAAGTCTCTTTAGGGCTTGCTCTGTGACTGTCTTGGTATTATTTCCAAGACAACAAATCATGTGTTCTGGGCCCTTGTGAAGATACGTTTATTGTTGAGATATGTACAGGTCCAAGTGGAGTGTATTCTTTGCCCTTCATGGTGACATTTCAGGATTACTTCTTGAAACTCATGAGGTTTGACACTTAACATGAAATGAAATATAAATTGAAATATGGGGGTGCAAGTTTTGTGGTAAACCTGCCACTACCCCATATATAACAGTTGTGGTTGAGTAGATATGTCTTCAGTTAAATGTTGGTGATAATACAGGCTCAAGATGGCTATAGTATTTCTTTTAATTGTTTAAAAGGTTTCAATGCTTGCTGGTGAGTACTGGCAAGGAAGATTAAATTAGTTTATTTTTAAGGGCTGCATAGTTTAAAGTAATGTGAAAGGGCACACCACCAGTCTAAGAAAACTTTTCTTCAAGTTGAACTAGATGAATTCCCCTCACTGGCATGTGCCTGGCATCAGATTGGATCTTTTTGTGGTACTTTTGTTTGCGCCTACAGCTAAACATCAGTAGTTTTAATGACTATACCTATTTTCCAGGTCTAGCTACCCCTTTCAGCCTCCCATGAACTTTTGCTGATAAGGATCAGGACCAGCAAGGTGATCAAGGCATCGAAGGTCACCATCAAACTGTTGACAGGGGTGATTTTAACCTATTTCCTCACCCTGTGCAGACCTCCAGTAGCATCCTATGGATGTGAAATGCAGTGAGAGGACTGCACAGAAATGGCCCTCCATAAGGGACTGACATTAGTAAGCCTCCCTACCAACCCTCATGAATCAATTTACAGTGGTTTCTCCATCCTCCACTTGGGGAAATCTAAATGTCATGTGTCCCACATGCATTCCTCTCTCCCTCCTCCCCACCCATGACAGGGATGCAGTATCTGTCTTCCCCTGACATCAAAACCTGAGCTTCTAATAGAAAGGTGATCACCTGTGTCACAGTCAGTTCGTCATCCCTCCACATTATGGCACTGACTAGAAAATGTGTTGAATTACCAAGCAGGCCGCTACTGCTGAATAATTTTAGAGATTCTCCATAACTTGATTTTTAATTATGAATCATGTTAAAGAGAAAATCTTATTCGCATGACTGAAGATGGCAACTGTATGTTAAAAAAATCTGGTCAGGTTTAGCAGAATGAATGTATTCTTCATCTGTAGGAAACTTTGCCTTTTTTAGAAAGCGTGCATAGGGTAACTGCTCCATCATTCTCTGTTATAACTCACTTCAAAATCATCAGCCACTGTGTATAAAGCAAAAGTGTGTGAAAATTCATTTACAGCAGCTGGTTTTACTAAAAGCTCTTCAAGGCACCAGCCCTTGAGGGTTTTAATTCTCTAGTTTAACAAGCTGTGCAAAATGTCAAATATGATTTTAATTATTGTCTTCTTGATTTGTATTGGTGTAATTAGTTACAAACTTTATTTATTGATAATTTCATGTCCTTCGTTATCCTTTGAAGGAGCATAACACATAAGATGAGTAGGCCATTTGCTTATAGCATTTCAGCGAACTAGTTAAGTCCAGTTTAATATGCAGTGAATGGAGTGATCCAGGGGTTATTCTCAATATACCTTTGGCATTAAGATTTACGACTGAGATGGGTGCACTTTATTTTGCCACTAATGATCCACCTTCCAGAAAAGACTAAATTCACTCTAACAGAAAAGTGATTGTTTATATATCAGACTGAATATGATTTAATTGTACTGGTTCTTGCCTCATGAAATAATGCTATGTGCCTATACTTTCTTCTTCAGAAGAAGAAAGTAACTTCATTTAATGTCTTACAAACAACATACTGCTCAATTGTCTCATATGAACTGTAAAATATAGAATTTCATCTGAAATTAGTAAGATGTCATGACATTCCAGCTAGCGCCTTTAAATAATGATTTGATTATACTTTGTCCCCCTCACCAGCCACTGGATCATCGCTCCACACCCATTGCCTCAAACTGAACTAGAGATGCTGCTGCAATTGCTGATAGGCAATTGCAAAAGGATGGAGAAGACTTAAGTGTTGTGTCAGAGGCAGGACTTCTATGAAATTCATGTTGTGTACTGATAGTAAACTGTTATGTAATCAGAAAACCTGCAATCTACTCATGTGCCAACCTTTCAACCACTTTGTTTTGCCAGTGCTGAATATATAGAGCTTGGCCAAATACTGTACCTGTAACATGATATTCTATAACAAAATAATAACAGCTAAGAAAGAAAAATTGTGCTGTGATATAATTTATATAGAATATATATATATATATATATATATATATATATATATATATATATATATAGATAGATATTATATATGCCGCTGTGGTACAGCGGTAGCATTGTTGCCTCACAGTAAGAGGTTCTTCTGCTTGATTCATGGCTGGAGTGCCTTCTGTGTGGAGTCTGCATGTCTTCCCCACGGTCGAGTGACCTCCGAAAGACATGCGTGAATGGGCGTGCCTTCGCTGAAGGTTGGGCGTTGGGCTGGCAACTCGGCACCATAAAAAATCTACTGCCAATCATTTGCGGACCGGAGTTCCACTGTGGTGACCCCTAACCGGGAAAAGCCAAAAAGACAAACAACAACAACATATATATCTATATATATATATATATATATATATATATATATGTCTATATATATATATATATATATATATATATATATATATATATATATATATATAAATAATATGCAATTTACATAATTTATGTAGAGTTAACTTCAGCATTTGGCAGGGTTATACACAAAATACTGATCAGTAAATTAGTTCAACAAGATAGTGATGTGCTCTTGATAAGATGGATAGCTGCATGGCTTACAAACAGGACATGGCAAGTATCATACAGCAACTGCACAGGTGAAATCCTTGGTTACAGTCAGAGTGTCCCACGGGGTTCTGTCGTAGGCCCTTAACTGTTTAGATTGTCCCCTGGATTCACTAATCTTCCATGTAGGATTAGTCTAGTCCTGCACGGAAGTGGCAGTTTAGGAGGAGGACGGCAGCATGCCAAGCATATTAATGAAGGCTTGCTGCCTAACCTCCTAATCCTACACGGAGTGTGGACAAGTGCAGGGGGCATGTCTGAGAGCAGAGCTCTCAGAATAAACACGCCCCTGCAAAGTAGAACAGCAGAAACAGTAAATAAATGAGCGAGACCGCTCATAGGTGTCCGCATATCCCCACCAACAGTCCTCCATGTGTACAACAGTAACAGGACATAAAAATAAAAAAGTAACCCCTGTAATTAATTTTAAAACTCCGAATACAGCTAACCATATGTGCGCGGGTTTGCCCATCACTTAACTATGGTTAAAGCAGCTTAAAAGGCTGAAGAGGATAACAAGGAAGATATATGCAAATGAAACAACACAGCAATAGTATAGTGGTCAGAACATCTGTCAAATGAGCAGGCATTCTTGGTTCGTGTCCCACTGCAGCACATACCATTTTCCATGTGAAATCCGTATACGAACATTTATTTACATTTTATTGCTGTATAACCTACTAAATAACATTTAAATGTGAACTGGAGTACTGCATTAAATGCACATGTGAAGAGTCAGTACCATAATGAATAAGTCAACAGTAAGCAGGAGTAAGCACAGATAACCAGTAGTAAGCATATGTAAGCATTAGTAAGCGTGTGCAAGTTCGTTTGGTGGGGGTGAATCACCGCTGAGACAGATTAAGCAAAGGAGAAGCTAACTGCGTGTAAGATACTGTGATCGGAAGTCAGCAGTGCTTACCTTTGCGCAAACCCGCTTACAACCGCTTGAAAGTGCCTTAAGCACACCATATCCAACAGCTGGTGTTCTGTCCAGCAACAAAACAAACAGCCTCTGCAAGGTCAGAACCCAGGACCATGTACACCATATACAAAATGATTTACCACTAAGCCATGCCCGATATGCAGAAATTGTATGTTGTCAGAAACATAACCCCAGCCCAGTCATGCAACAGTACAGAGAATGTATACCTACAGCTAGATGGGCATGTGTCTGCAAATATATCACTATCTAAATGGATACAACATATCTATAGATGTAGTCACACACACACACACATATATATATATATATATATATATATATATATGTATATATGTATATGTGTATATATGTATATATGTTTATGTGTATATATATATATATATATATATATATATATATATATATATATATATATATATATATATATATATATATATATATATATATATATATATATATATATATATATATATACACAAATATATGAACAGATATACACACAAATGCTGACAACTACACATATATATGTCAACAACTATATGTCCACATATACACAAGTGACATATGTACGCAGATATATGTCTCCATAGGTGTATTCTGACATAGTTAGACATATGTAAGCAAATTTATATACCCGCAGAGGTATATATGGCCAGACATCTGTAAATACCAATGGTAGATAAACAGAAACAGAAACATATATGCCCACATGCACCGTCAATGGGTCTGAGAGGCCCCAAACAATATATGTCACAAACAAATTTGCATACCCCCCGCCCAGCCAAACATGGCCGTCCTGCAATACACTACTAAGCTTATAGTATTGTATGTCTGTCATTGAACTAAAGAATTAAATCAGCCCTCTATTATGTGTCACATGTCGACATCACTAACCACTAGCCGGGCCGATCAGTATAGGTCAGTCCAAACCAGGCCATCCCTAACCCATGCTTGCATAATCCACAATTCTGTTTCCCCCCACCTGCAGCACACACGCAGCCACCACCCCTACCATGGTTACTGGCCCATAGCTACCACACCACCACACATTGACCCCCCCCGGGACCCATCCAGTATGATGTCTCGACCCAAGTATCCTAGGTGTGTCACACGCCGGAGAACATTCACATAGCCAGGGGTACCTATGTAACCCTGGATGTAGACGAAGGTTGAATACCCAATGTTTGGGTTGTCCCACATGGGATAAATGTATTCCTGGTACTAACAATAGATGTCACGTGTGACTCTGTGTACACCAACGGATTTAGTTGTAGGTATCGCAAAACATACGTGGCACACAAGGTTGGCCGGTATGCACACAAAACACAGTATCAAGCAATACCAGTCAACATTACCAGATATGTAGCTAATGATTTAGAGGTATATGTGTTAGTATAAATACCCATAACTAAATAGATATATACCTCCCCCTCTCTGTAGTACAAATGTATACATACATAGACATATAAATAAATACCCACATATACATATATACATAAGCAGACACCCATACATCCACATGTCATTAGATATGTATATATATATATATATATATATATATATATATATATATACAGCAATATATATATATATATATATATATACAGCAATATATATATATATATATATATATATATATATATATATATATATATATATGTGTGTGTGTGTGTGTCTGTGTGTCTGTGTGTGTCTGTGTGTGCAGAGATACACACAGATATATAGCTATGATAAGATACAGCACCTAAGAATGACATATATTCACAGACCATGCCAATGGAGGTGAGGGCCCCAAGCAAGAAACATGTAACATGTAGCATGATCCCCTCCCCCCCCCCAGCTAGCCAGGGGAACCTACAAACAAACCACAAACAATGTAAACAATCCACTGCTCCGTCTTGTTATAAGAGGAAGCAAGTGCGATGACCTTTCAAGGTGGGGAATGTACATAGCCAGACTACAAGGCTGGAAAAGCCTGATGACCCATGGGTCGAGACAATGTATGAGATGGGTCCCGTGAAGCAGAGAGTGGGCAGTGTGTAGTGGTGTGTTTAGGCCTGACCTGCACCCAGAGTAAGGATGAGTGCTGTAGAGGAGGTGCGGGTGGGGGAACTATGGGTATGTAATTATGGGTCTAGGCATGCAGGTGTTTGCTGGAGTTGGTCTATTTGGACTGCCCCAGGGATGTAAGCAATAGTGTTTATTGGGCAGAGCCGCCGCCCAATGGGCAGCCACTCCCACTACGAGTCCCACTGCAGCACAGTCTATTTTACATGGCAAAGAATGGTATAACCAGATGTAGATATAAATATGTAGAGGTATGTGTGTGTGTATATATACTTATAACTACATGGAGATATACCTCTCACTCTCTGTGGTACAAATGTATACATACATAGACAGACATATATATATATATAAATACCCACATATAGATATATACATCTGCAGACACCCATACATCCATATGTCATTAGATATATATGTACAGCAATATATATATATATATATATATATATATATATATATATATATATATATATATATATATATATATATATATATATATATATATATATATATATATATATCTATATCTACACACACACACACACACACACACACACACACACACACACACATGATACAGCAGTTAAGAATTACATATGTTCACAGACTGTGCCAATGGGGGTGAGGGGACCAATCAAGAAACATGTAACATGTAGCATCAACTGCCCCCCCCCCTCAGCTAGACTGGTGAAACATACAAACACACAATAAAAGTAAACAGACCACTGCTTCCCAGACTACAGGCAGGATACTACCAGTGGGAGAGACCCGCCAAGTCTAATAGTCTAATCTTGAAACAAAGACAAGAATGTCCCTTGCAGGACAACTATTCGGGCTTCCAGCCATTATACGGGTAACCTACGGCAGGGCACACCTGTTCCCAGACTGCAAGGTTGGGGAAGCCTGATGACCCATGGGGTGAAACAACGTACGTGATGGGGCCCGAGAAGTGGAGAGTGGGCAGTGTGTAGTGGTGTGTTTAGACCCGACTTGCACCCAGAGTAAGGAAGACTGCTGAAGAGAATGTGCGGTTCAGGAACTATGGGTATGAAATTATGGGCCTAGCTGTGCAGGTGTTGGCTGGAGCAGTTCTATGTGGACCGCCACAGGGATGTAAGCAATAGTGTGCATTAGGCAGAGCCGCCACCTAACGAGCAGCCACTCAGGGTACGAGTCCAACTGCAGCAAAGTCTAGTTTACATGGCAAAGAACAGTATAATCAGATGTGTTGTTGCAAACCCACTAAATGACACCAAAGAACACATGGTTGCAACACCCCAATGTAGGCATGTAAGCCAAACTAATTGGCATCACAAGGTATTATTGCTGTCCAGATCTCTCAACTGTCCCTGATCTTCAGGAACGTCCCTGATGTAGACTCCGATTGTAGGTCTGTCCCTCTTAATCCCTCTTAAAACTGGCAACTGCTGAAGAAAAGAATTGCCCTTAATAAATAATGATAGTAATTCAGAGTTATAGATGTTTTACGTCAGAAAATCTATATTAATCCACATTCTCTTATTCTGCAAATGTTTCAGGTTAATAGTACAAATATTTAAAAAATGTCCCTGATTGTCCATGATTGTCCCTGATTTCTTTAAGGATTTGTCCCTGATTCTGTCGAGATTTGTCTCTGATCAGTTGAGAGCTATGTTGCTGTCCTCACCCCCACCCAGGGGTGTGATTGTCCAGACCTACCCCAAATGCATGGTATATACACAGCTGTCACTGTAGAAGAAATGGCCAGCTATGGTCCTTTCTGTCAGCCGTCCTGCACATCCCTGGACATGTCCCCACTATCAGCTCCTCTGTGTGGCCCAGTATCACCACTTACCTATTGATGCCTGATGCATTCGTAGTAATGTTCACAGTCACAGGCAGGTGACACCCTCCACACAACTATATTGGCAGAATCTGGAACCCCCAACCCAGGTGTATTACCTCAGCTGTCCCAGACTACACATGTAAATAAAACATGAAGGGAAAACCCAACCACACTTGGATCACCACCTGGTGAAGTCTGCCAGCCCCCAACACTCCAGACCTCTACACTTTAATTGCTGGAACCTGTGTTCTGAGAGACTGCTTTCCAATCTATCTGCAAATATACAGAGCTGAGTATATTTTTTTGATTTTAGAGTTTGTTAATTGTTGCTTAGATCTCTGTTGAAACTGTTGTCTCCCTGTTCTGAGAGACTGCTTTCCAATCTATCAAATATATACAATACAAGTATATTTTTTTTTGGTTTTGGAGTTTGTACTGTTAGTTGTTGCTTAGAGATCTCTGTTGAAACTGTTTTCCCACCTCACCCCTATTAGCTGTGTGTTATCTAACTTACTTAAGGATCACTAAAATATTATTAGACTTTTAGTAACAGCTGTTAAATTGGAACTGTGAACTGTGTTCTCTGGTTCATTCAAATCTCTATCTGCAATATATATATATATATATTTTTTTTGGTTTTAGAGTTTGTTAATTTTGTTGTAGATCTCTGTTGAAACTGTTGTAACCCTGTTCTGAGAGACTGCTTTCCAATCTATCTGCAAATATACAGAGCTGAGTATATTTTTTTGGTTTTAGAGTTTGTACTGTTAGTTGTTGCTTAGATCTCTGTTTAAACTGTTTTGTTCCACCCATCCTCCCTATTTTTGGCTTGTACTTCAAATTTGGTGGCTTTTGCAGTTGCCCGCCCCACTGTAGATTTGATATGGGACACTCCCCCAGTCCCATCTCTTTACCACATTCTACCTAATAAACTCTTTCTGCACTTGCTTTTAGCCTTTTTTAATTTAATTGCATTTTTTAAACTGTGTTTGGTCTAATATTGCTACATACTCAAGTGTGCTAGCTTGTACTGCATGCGAATTGTCTTTACTACTGTTTTTGCTACTTTTCTGTAAAGAAAAAAACAAAGAAAACTGTAAGCCTGTTTCCTACCTTTCCTGTTACTAGTGATCCAGATACAGATTTGCTGTATACAGTACTGTATGTAAGCTTATGAGCCCCCCAAACCTTTCTGTATTGGAGGGAAGCCTTCTAGCTTATCAGTGGGAGTGGTAAGCACTAGGTAACCTGTCTACCACATAAGGAGTGGTTCTCGCCCAGAAATTGTAGTTATTGGTCGTTTGAACAATCTCTTCCATCTCTCGAAACTTTCTGATTTGAAAGCCTGCATTTGCACTTGTTTCTGTCCTGTAACAGTGCAGATACAGATTCTTAGTTTTAGCACTTAAATTTGCTTAATTATGCTCAGCACTTGTTCAGAACTTGTAAGCACTAAATAAGCTACTAATTACTATAGCACTCAATCTTCCTCATTAACTAGAGGAAAGCAGTTTTTGTACTTACTTTTCTCACTTGCTTAGAGAAAAACAGCATTTGTACTCACTTTCCTCACTTATCTAGAGGGAAATAGATTTTTATTCAGGCATGTCCAAGGGTCATCCCCCAGTGTTCTCTCCTGTCTATCTCATGAATCTGGGCATCTTGAGGCAATGAAGAAATTCCCTCATGTACACAGACAACCCTCTCCTCCTACCATCCAACACTACAACCTGTGAGAAATGCACTTATCTAGCCAAACTGGAGGTAAAGCTCTCTCCAACCAAGACTGAACTTGACAGTCATAAGGAGAAGATAAACATTTGCACCACACCACACTCATCACATAGTCTCACTAAATCTACACCACCAAAATCCACATATAGTAACACGAAAACATTCACGGAGGCTCTCAATAATAATCTGTCTAAGCAACAGAGACCTCCAAAGCAGAAATGCAAGCAACCTTCATCCCCCAGCACAACCCAAATGACACATAGCCCACAGACTCAGTGTGCCACTCAACCACAGCCAATAAGGCAAAACAACATACCCAACACACTAGTCATAGGTGACTCTATAGTCAGACAGACTGATGTCCCACTCATCAGGCTAAACAAGGAGAAGGTTACTGTTAGCTGCCTGTTGGGTGCAAGGATTCGCCACATAACCCACGCACTCAGGTCACTCCAGAACAAGTACAAATATGACTCTGTCATTGTCCATGTTGGTGTGAATGACCTGAGACGTACCTCCCTGGACTACATGAAAAGAGACATGGAAGAGATCTCCGATCTTTTAGCCCAGGCATGCATGACCCTAGCCCTGAGTAGCATTCTGCCATCACCCAGAATGATACTGCAGTACAAGGACAAAATGACTGACTTCAACAATTGGCCAAGCTTCAGTATCATTCTAAGGGGATCCAGTATCTGTCTGCTTGGGATGACTGGTCGACAGACCACAATGCTTTGCTACAGATGGCCTGCACCTGTCACCCCTGGGATTCTGGATACTGGCTAAGGCTCTTGCTGCCCCTATAGTGCCTTTTTTAGGCAAGGTTCAAATAACAAATTCACCACCATAACAGGAACAGGCAAGCAAAAACCGAGGGTAATGATACTCAATGCTAGAAGTCTAAATCTCAAAATGCAATCACTTGAGGCACTCCTTAAAATGGGGAATATCGATATCTGTGCAGTGGCTGAGACCTGGTTCAAGGCTCCAGAGAGTACCCCCGCACTACCAGGCTATAACTCATACCACACTTTTCGGCCATGTAACCTGGACCGAAACACCAAAGGCGGAGGTGTGTCCATATTCATTAAGGATATCCACACCTCCAGGCTAGTTGCTCAGCATAATGCATCCAAGGTTATCCAAGTGCAACTAACTCTGGGAAAAACTGCAATCCAAATTGTAGCTTGCTACAGATCCCCCACCATGCCCCAGGATTCCCACTCCTCTTTTCTTGATGTACTGGAAAATATTAGGGTTCAACCAAACATCCTAATAATGGGTGACTTCAACTACCCCACCATTAACTGGGAAAACTACTCATGTACAAACTCCTTAGCTCAGCGCTTTCTGGAATTCCTAAACTCCAATGCCCTGGATCAACTTATCCACACCCCCACCAGAGGCAACAATATCATAGACCTAGTCATTACCAACATGAGTGACCGGTGTTCCTCACCTGAAGTCAACTCCTCGTTGGTCCGATCCAACCATAAGCTAATCACACTTGATATCCACATCCTGCCCGCACCCCCCCATTAAGGAAACAATGGTAAAAAATTTCTCCAAAGCCAACTTCATGCTTCTTAAGACAGAAGTGGTGAACTTCATGACACCCGTGCAGATGGAAAATACAGTTACAACTGCTGAATCCTACACAAATGCATTCTATAAGCACTTACACGAGTGCATGGATCGTGCTATCCCAAACAGAACCAAGATGCTATCCTCTAAAAAATGGAAGCCAATCTGGCGGTCCCCTGCCATAAATAAACTGTACAACAGAAGGAAGAAACTGTTGCAAAAGAGAGCAAAATCCCATGAGTGGAGGAGCTCCCTGGTCAGCCTCAGTAAGAAGTTGAGATCCCTTATAAGATCCTCCAAAGCTAGCTATGAAAACAAAATCACCACTAATTTTAAGGACAACCACAAAGCATTCTATAGCTATGTCAAGAATCTCAATGGCAACACCCAGATCTGCTTTGAGTTACAGCACAACGGCACAAAAATTACAGAACCCACTGATATTGCCAACATCCTGGCAGATAGGTTCAGTGCTAACTTTAACCCCCCACCCTCTAAAGGGCCCATATCTATACAGGAAGAATGTAGAGTCCCTGTAAGTCACAACTACGCAGGAAAAAGCTGCACTATCTAAAGCCAAAAACACAGCATCCATGGGACCAGACAACATCCCAGGCTGCGTTTTACATGAACTTCAGAATGAACTGGCTCCCCACTTAAGCACCATGTTCAATAATAGCCTCGCATCAGGCTTTGTGCCCACTAAATAGTGCACAGCAATAGTTATCCCACTCCATAATGGGGGAGCCACAACTGATCCCGGGAACTATCGACCTATTAGCCTAACGAGCCTGGTCTGCAAGGCCATGGAATGTATTATCATGGAACTCATAAAGAAGACATTGGTAACCTCCAAACTCTGGATCCCACTCAGTTCTGGTTAGTGAAAGGCAGATCATGCCTCCTGAACCTGATCAACTTCTTTGAGGCAGTCACCAAAGGCGTAGATGAGGGTAAGGTGGTTCACACAGCCTATCTTGACCTCGCCAACGCTTTCAACACCATCCCCCATTCTGGAATTATAGCTAAACTTACTAAACTAGGTATAAATCCTTACATCCCAAGATGGGTTGCCAACTGGCTCACTGACAGAACCCACACTGTAAAAGTTGCGGACTCCAAATCTGACCTCAAAGCAATGAGAAGTGGAGTACCACAGGGTTCCGTCCTGGGAACTCTCCTGTTTGGTATCTACTTCTCTGAAGTACAGGCTAACAAAGAAGGCCTCTGGCTAATGAAGTTTGCAGATGACTGCAAACCAGGAGCCATAGTCAAGTCCCCAAATGATGTGGACATCCGACAGAAAGGCCTCACTGAGACAGATGCCTGGTGTCAGAGCCATGGCCTCAAGCTCAATGCCAAAAAGTGCAGTGTCATCCCCTTTGGTAAAAGCTCTGTACCCATGAACTACCACATAGGCAGCAATCTACTCAATACTGAATGTTTGATAAGAGACCTTGTGACCCAGGTGGACAGTAGTCTCTCCTTTGATAGTCACATTGCCACAGTAGTCAGGAAGTCCTTCTATGTGGCATACCTCATCATAAAAGAGTTCTCTTCCAGGAAAAAAGAGATCATTGTTCCCCTTTACTTGACACTCATTAGACCCATTATAGAGTACAATGCCCCTTTTGGAATGTACCTCACAAGACATCTGCAGCAGTTGGAAAGGCCACACTTCTGTGTCTCTGCTCGACAGTGGCACAGGAAAATAACTTTCTTGGGTGGCGTAAGCCAGGGAACTTTTTGGCTAGGCTTACGTAGGCCCTTGGGCCGATAGCCTAGTACCTACCTATGAAGCTATGAACCCATGAACACCAACTACTGACACTGGTACCTCCTGTCCTGCCTCGCATACATATCCCAACACCCTGCAAACCTGCACTACTGCTCCCCCACCAATCAGTCGAATGGCCTACTATACAGTTAAAATGCCCCCCTCCACCTACCCGCCTACACCTCCACTATTCACATCTTCTCTACAACACAGGTATGGCATAACTAAACCCAGCCCCAATACCTGAGTGTAGCCTAACCAGAAATGCCAAACTGGAATTTCACTTAACCTTACACTGCCCTTCGTGAACGGGCGTACCTGACATGCACACCTGACTTAAGCATGTATAATACCAACATGTACATGAAGTAGCGTGGGGGTATGTGGCTGCAAGCAAGAGTATGCCTGTGTGGGCAGCAATAACCAATGCCCACCATGGTTAAGCAATGTGGAGGCCAACCCAGTGTAAGACACCATAACCAGAAGTCAGCAGGTCTGAGCCTAGTGCTCACCGGCGCATACCCGCCTACACTTCCCCCGCAGTGCCTTAGACATGCTGTAGCCCATAGCACTCATCATGGCCAGTAACAACATACTCAGCACTCCTAGGTCCTCCCTCCTGCACACTGTCATCCAAGTGCATTACCATGAAGGCATGGCAGATATACAATCAGCTGCTGTTATCACAAACATATTATCCTGCACAATCAGTCAATAGTATAGGAAATGTATGTAAGTATGTACATTAATACCAGCAAACATGTGCACAGTGCTCAATCACAGTATTCTGAGCAGTCTATGAGTACCAATTAACAGTGCCTGTCCATGCATACTGTGAGAACAGTAGTCTCATATAACACTGAAGAGAGGAATGGAAAACGGGCCACGGCATGGGGCCATGTTTCATCCATGGAAGCGGGAGATGAGGCTGGTCTGGTGTGTGAGCAAACCACTGCATCTGAAAACCTTGGCAGGATGCTACCAGTGGGAGAAACAGTGCAGACCCGCAAAGTGTACTTGTGACACAACAACAGGTCCATCCCTGCCGGGACGCACTAGATGTTATGGGTCACAGTAATGTTTTCACCAGTATCAGAGGTGGATGAAGGGAAGGCTTGAACGTACGTGGACTAAACTGACAAAGAGCTTGCAGAAGGTTGCATCGAGACAGTAATATGAAGGAATACCGAGATGTGCAGAGAGGGAAATGTGTGGAGGTGTGGTATGGCAGGGCTAGCAACTGCAGAATGGATGGATGCTGTGTACATGGAGCTCATGGGCTGGGGAAAGGGAGCATGAGTATGACATTAAGGTAAAAATATGCAAATTACGCAGAGCTGCAATAGTGTAGTTGCAGAGCATCTGCCTACCGTGCACACATTCTCGTTTCAGGTCCCACTGCACCACATTCTATTTCCCATGTTAAATCGGTATAACAATATCGTTTTGCTGTATAACCTACTAAAGGACATTTACAGTTGAACAGGAGTACGGAATTACACCTAGCCCACTCACTATTCAAAGGACATGAGACAACACACAGATATGTATACACAGACAACTTGTAATGGTGTATTTTACAATAATGTATGCCATTACTGACAGCACATAGATCTGCACGTATGTAATCAGTGAGGAATGCAAGGGCCAAACAAAAAGGTAGATGCAGACAGTGTGGATATATAACATACTATGCTGTCCAGGACAGGCCCATCAATTTGTACAACTGTGGACAAAGGATTTGCCATCAAGATAGGTAACAATAAACTATAACAGATGTAGTTCAGCAGCCATCAGTTACACCCTGTAGTCAAGGCCTAGGGGCACATTTATTACCTGTGCTAATGTCTATGTATCTGTCACATGTATGGACCCTGACCAACAAATATCGTGGGAGTCCACGATATGACTGGGATGATAGCAGGAATGCCAGCAGTATATTATGATAGGCCAATACTGAACAACCCCTAAATGTATCACAGCAGGAGAAAGCCAGCCATATATGTGAAGGACAGAGGCAGGAATACAGGGACATACTCATAATATTGCTGTTACACACCCTGCACATTGCTGGCATTACAGGATTCAATGCAACATACACTTATGCAGGAATAACACATCAGGAACAGAACTGGAAGTAGCCATGTACTGATAGCATGCAACAGACAGATTGCCAGGGATATATCTAGCACAAGCCCTGTGTGGTGCACAGGCAAAAGCAAACAGACAATCCACTGGCCATCATGTGGATAGGCCCACTGTTGAGAGCTATGCAGACAGACTGCATTTCATCCTAAACTACTATGTACACGCAAACACTGCAAGACCAGCAATATACAATGCACATAACAACACCACTCACTCTGTCTGTAGGTCTGGAACAACCTAAGATTGTGTAGTTGTCCTGTGTCTGCAAGCCCTGCTGTAATAGGTACTGCAACCTGCCATCTGTAACACTGCTGCCCACATACAGGAAGGATGTCCTCCATACTGGAAAGGGGAAGGGACAACGTCCACATGAGTAAGCCTTTTATAGTACTGGGTTGTCATGATGATGGTTAAAAGAATCACTACACAGCAAGCTGCACACAGTAAGCAACTGTTGCACACTAATTGGTGCAGAGCCCATCACCTGATCATGTGCATCACCTACAAAAGCCATGCTGAAATACATTCAAACCAACTCATTCGCTCTACTGGAGAGGGAGAGAGGGAGAGAAAGAGGAAACCAACAAAAAATAAAAAAGGAAATAGAAAATAAATGTATACCATGGAACTCACACAGTGGGGAACACAGTACTACAGGCCACAACTGGGAAGGTGTCACACCTGTCCAAACACTAAAAGGTATGTAAAACACAACTGTATGTAATTTAATGTAGTATGTGGTATAGATTAATAGGATGTATGATGTAGAATGTTTGATATGTGCCATCTGTAGTTGTCCCTGTAATGATGTCCCACTGGACAACTGCTCTGGACAATACTGTCTGTCCCTGTAAGCAGTGGGACATACCCACCAACTGTGCAGATCAGCAATGAATGACAAATATGTCAGCCATAATATCTGTGTATGTTATGTTAGTGTGGAGAATAGCTGTTGGTGGATGTACTTCTGTCATGATAGACACGTGTTTCAGTGCACAGCACTTGCAGGACAGTCTTGTGAATGTGTAATGTAGAATGCACAAATGCCATAGGTGTGTAATAGGCGTACCAGCAATCTCACACCATAGTTAACACCCTAATGTTAGGCTGTGTTCACATGTGGCTCCTTTCTGTGTTGCAGCAAGGCAGAACAGTGCAGCTGTGAATGAAAGATGGTTAGAGAATGCGGACAGGATGTCTATATGCACTCCACATATCTGTGTAATATAGGCTGTGATGTGTATATGTACAGATACAGACACTCATATAGACATAGGTATATCAACAACGTACAACATATATCTACACATATATGTACATAGATGTATATTTATACAATGGCATGCAGGTGAAATTGTCTGTAACAGGCCAGCAAAGATAAGAGTCCCCACAGGGAGCATGGCTACAAACACATAGCACAAAGCATGGCACATACACATAGCACAAAGCTTGGTACAATACAGCATGTGTCCCAATGGTAGGTAAGCAGCTGACATAACAATTGTAGTCTGTGAACATGTTGTTGTAGCTGATATGGTGGGGGAAGACATACATGTGTATTAAGAACTATGGTAACCCTGCTCTAAGGGTGGCTCAGACCTGTTTCCATCTTTATGTCTTCCAGGAATCATATTGCATAGTCACCTTCCTACGTACAGTGCCATAGAAATGGCTATCATTATCGACCACCTGGTTCAGCACTACTTACTCATTTTTTGGCTGGACAGCCCACGACCAGCAGGAGAGGACTGCCCTGTGGAATGAGCTAGTCCACAGAGTCAACGATGTCGGACTGCATAACCGCAGCTATGAGCAGGTCCGGCATCATTGCACCCAGCTGCTTCACCATGTATGTCGGCATGCAGCTGCCGTAAGGGGGAACCACCTCGCAACAGGGGGGGCAACCCACCCATCCACACATCACCCGTGTGGAGGAGCTTCTCAGCAGCCTTGTGGCACCTGTCTGCCCGCAACATCAACATCTGGCAGGGCACATCTTGGAGGTGGGTGCCAATGACACACCAGCTGGGGAGTGTGCAGGTAAGGCCCCATGGCACATCGGTACACCACTCGTCTGTATGCATCTGCAGCTGTACAGGTACATCATGCAAAACTGAGATTTCATATACTTTGTCTGCTGCTGTGTAGTAGTAAACTGTTGTGTAGAAGCTGTAATATTATGTAATTCTACTGCTGATGTAACGTAATGCTGCACTCGCCTGTTATGAATGCCACAGCTGTGGCCACTGACATCAGCTTTCTCGCACTCCTATGTAGGTCCCTCCAGGATACAACCACAGCAGCAGCCTGTAGCCGGTGAGTATGGTTCATGTTCATGCATGATGATAAACTGGGCATGTAATAGCTATGGGCTATCCCCCATGCACACATCTAACACACCTACCCATACTGCATGCTGTACATGTTCACATTTTGTTGCTGAGAAATGCACTGCATCACAGTAGAGACCATGCTGGGGTATCGGAAGGGTACAACAGACACATGCAAGATAACTAACATCCTGTCAATGTGCAATGTGTCCACAGGGATGTGACATGTGGCAGGACACACAGCCTACAGTAGGGACATGTGTGACTCAACACCACCATGGCTGCAGCTGCACACAAGCAGGGTAAGTAAACATTGCAGACGTAACCCTGACTCCACAGCACTCATCACAGCAGTGTGTGCACTCCAAGGGATGTGCACATGAGTAGACCTTGCAACCATGCAGAGGTCTGGGACATGTGTAGGGCACCCCTCACAGCCATGGTAAGGTCCACTGGTTGTCAGTGTAATAGTCATGTACTAGTCATACATGCACTGCTGATGTTGTGGTCTGTAACGCAGACATCAGGCATCCACAACTGATAGCTGTTCGCATACCATCCCAGGTATGTGTTGCTACAACACACAGGGGCTGTGAGCACTGGAGCTGACATAACCGACACAGTACTAAAGATGCATCAATTGTTTCTACACCTGTGAGGTATGGTGCACAGCACAAGGCAGGGTGAGAAACAGGCCACAGTAACACTTTATGCATAGGTGCAGTGTTAACACAGGAAGAGGCCATCACCTACCAACAAAGCCCATGCCTAACACACATGTATGCTGCCACTAGCAAGATGTCACTGTAGTTGCACTGCATGCTGTTGAGCTCCATGTGTAATGCATGTTGACAGAAGGCTAATGGGAAGACTGTGTATATGAATGTTGTGCAACTCCACACGTAGGAGTGTGGTGTGTGTGTGTGTGTGTGTGTGTGTGTGTGTGTGTGTGTGTGTGTGTGTGTGTGTGTGTGTGTGTGTGTGTGTGTGTGTGTGTGTGTGTGTGTGTGTGTGTGTGTGTGTGTGTGTGTGTGTGTGTGTGTGTGTGTGTGTGTGTGTGTGTGTGTGTGTGTGTGTGTGTGTGTGTGTGTCCATGTATGCACAGGTGATAGTGGGAATGATGACATGGTGGTACATCCCCTTGGGATTGTGCTGTACATGGAGTGAGACATGGGACACCAGGACAACCTGTCTGGTATGTGAACACAGGACAGCTAATAGCATAACAAGGTCTGTAGCATGGAGCATGGATTGGGAGGTGCACTACATATCAGGTATACACATCATATTACCAGCAGCAGATAGGTAACTGGCTACCCACATATGCAGCCCTACAAATGCAATGGGGAATTACCACAGCACATCACTGAGTGTATGTAGTACTGTCATCTGTATGATGGGTCACTTGTGCAGCAGATGTGGCATGGACTGAGCAAGACTGTAGTATGAGGCTCTGGTGTGTGACATAAGTACTGACTGTAGTAGCCCCAACCATATAGGGGCCATGTACACCATTACTGCCCATACACAGGATAATATGGGGTGACAGCTTTGAGGCCATGTACAACCTACTCCACCCAGGTCAGAGAGGTGATGGAGTAACAGGTCAGGTGTGGTAACCACACATGTAGGCATGGAGAGATATGATATGTTAATGAGCTGTATTGATGCGTGTATATTAGCAAGTGCTATGCAGGAATGGGAACATATGTAACTGACTGTGGGACTGTCTGCAAACTCAGGGAAGGTGAGGTAGTAAGGTGGCTATCAGTGTGAGCGTGTGTGAGTGATTGTACTGTTATGCACTGCTGTACAGGTCTTAACATGTGTATTTGTTTCCTCCACAGGTGGCGAGGTGGGTCAGGGTCCCTCCTGCATGTATACTGAAGTAGGTGTCCCTACAGACACTGGTGATGATGAAGGTACAGGTGAGGTACAGTTGGGGATGTCAGAGGCCAACACTGTGCCAACATGTATCATCGCCCTTCTAGCCACTCCAAGCTCACATACAGTTACAGTGCCCCTACAATCTCCATCACATGTGGCCATAGCAGAGGGATAGTTGGTGCTTGGTGGCAATAGCCAGGAAAGTATGGATTCCATGCCAATTATGTCAGGTCACAGCCGGCATATCCAGATGTCCAGAAGGCCACCACATTGTCAGATGTACGGTGGTGCTTGTGGGAGGACCACAGGTCATCCTGCTACTGGCAGAGGTGCCATGACTGGTACCACCAGGAGCATGTTTCAGGCCATAATGGAGGCACAGGCACATATGAAAATTCACTCCAGACAGGTCCTGACACTGCAGAGGTCTGCTTTTGCAGCTGTAAGTGGCAACCTCCATGAACTCGCTGTTGCCTTCCGTGAATATACTGAGGTCATGGATAGATGGTGGGGTGAAATAGTTGACCTCCTCGACCATGGTATGTCTGTGCTAGAATGTGTGGTGGGAGTGGTGCGATGTCCATGTAGATGTAGGCCAGAGACACCAGCTGCTGGCAGTCAATGTGGATGTGCCAGGACACAGTGCCAGCCCCAACACACCACAAGGGCTGCTGTCCACACCACACCACAGCAGGCCACGTGCACATGGCCCTGGCCAGGCCCAGGTGGGACATGGTTCCAATGGGCATATGTCATCATCAGGGGAGAGTAGCACCTCGACGTCTGTACCTGCACATTCCCATGGAACCCTTAGCAGGCACAGTCGGCATTTCCATGTCCATAGGCACTGAACTGCACACCCTGCCAGGTATGGTTTGCAGCTGTCCAACATTACCCATGTGGGGCAGCCACATGGCAGACCTGTGTGCATGCATACCCACACACTATGCAACCACACCTAGGGCATCCCCATACCGGCACACACCACATCACCATGCCCCAATCAAGGAACCACACCTCTCACCCACACACATGGTGACACATGTTTGGACCACCCTCAGCCTTTGGCACACCTGCAACACACCCTGTGCATATGATGATACCTGTGCAACATCCCTGCCATCCATAACATCCATGTAGGGACAGGCTAACATGGTTCTGATGCACACTGTGACTGTAATAGAGTGCCACAATGTACTGCAGTGTAGAATGTAGTCAGGGGCAATGTGTACAGCATACATGTCAGGTAATGTAGCCATGCAGCTAGGATGACATTCACACACCCTGTGCATATGATGATACCTGTGCCACATCCCTGCCATCCATAATATTGATGCAGGGATAGGCTAACATGGTTGTGATGCACATGGTGACTGTGATAGAGTGCTGCAATGTACTGCACTGCAGTGTAGAATGGAGTCAGGGGTAATTTGTACTGCATACCTGTCAGGTAGTGCAGCCATGCAGCTGGGATGCATCACAGCTGTTGGTAACACCAATTGATATCCCCATACTGTCATCCATTTGTGCTGTAAGCATACATGTGTCAGCAGGAGAATGGTCCACAGTCATATTCCACAGGGGTATGTCAGTGTAGTGACACCATGGACGTGACATATGTGGTGTACAGTTGCACACATGCCACAGGTATGTATAACAGCTATTGGCCATGCAAACGTGACTGGTGGCTTGCTGGTACAGGTAGAATCTGCACCCTTATGTCAACCCATCCACATACACACACATCCTGACCTGGCGACACTCTGTCTAGACCCCAACCTGGGTATGTAGTGCTACTGAATTGTGTGGCTTTCATTGCACACACGACACCATCTGTAGGGTGAGCTATGTACCATGTCACCTGCTACATGCAGACCATCCACAGACATGTACAATATGGTAATGGGAGATGAAATGTTTGTATATGGTGAATACATAGTGTGTCATACCATCATATACACATTGACCGACACATAATGGGTAGACACAAATCTTAGAAGCCTGGTTGTGTAATTGCTAACTAACTAGTCCATGTTTCCAGTGTGTTACAGGTAGGCTGCACACAGCACATGTGTAACTGGGCTGTATCCTGCTATCTGTTACCTGTATGGATGATGGTGACCACCTGAGAGTGGTATGTGGGCCATATACCAGGTGTGCCATGGTGTAAAGACAGTGAACACAGCACCCACATACTCCACTGGATATTGTACACACTAGAACCCATCTACATACTCTGACATACCCACTATCACACAGTGGCCACGATGCAAAAACAACCCATTGCATATCACAACAGTGGTACCACAGGGATATGCATGTGATGCACATGCCACAGGGATATGCATCTGATGCACATGCCACAGGCATAGTAGGGTGTTGCATTGCATTGCCCCACCTATGGGTGACAACAACAATATCTGTACTACTGTGTGGCAATGTGTATTGTAATAGGAGTATGTGGACTCAGAATGGTGTACCCTACAAATATGCACACATGCACATATACACACACACACGTGGCAGACCTCAATGAGATTCCCATGCCTACCGACCCATTTATGCAACATTGTTGTGCTGGTACTGCAAGGCACATGTAGCTGTTAGGTAGTGGAGTGTAACAGGCTACATGTTACGTTAATGGGGTTGAGAGGCACCACACACTATACAAGTTGTACAAATAGGCATCCCCCCCAGCCAAACACATCCACCCTGCAATACATTACCAAGTGTTGGTGATCCCATAACCAGGGCCAGTGGAAACATGGGCACATGATGTTACCTGTACTACATCCCACCTGTATGATGTCAGGCTGTCATTGGTAACATATCATGCAATAGGTTCTGGCTCCCATGGAGAATGTGTTATGTGGATGCCACCAACATTACCAGGCTTCAGATACACTGACACAGATTTGCAGATACAGGTATACATATACATAATTATATATATATATATATATATATATATATATATATATATATATATATATATACACATGTGACTACACATACACATGCAGTTATATGTACAGTATGAAACATAAGTGGACACAATATGGAACAGCCACTATGCCTACAGTTGACCCCTGAACGACTGGACACTGTATGTGCCACCCATACAAATGACAATCGTCTGTAACATGCACCTACATAGAGGTCATAGGCAAAACAACACCTGCAGGTTTGCTGACATGGTAACCTGTCATCATGTACTATTACAGTTCTACATGCCATGCCATATAGCTGTTCAGACACTGACAACTATATCAACAGAGTGATGCTACAGTGGACCAGTTGCACTCATACAGTAGGTTGGAAACATTCACAGCTGTTGCTGTCCAGGCCAAGCCATTCACATTGTACAATAGGAAAGACACACTGGGCCACAGGATACCTAACAATAAACAGTATGTACTCCAGGTGTGTAGTTCAGCAGCCTCTGTCTACACACTGTACAAACACAGTAGGTGGTATGGACGTCTTATGACCACATGGGTTGTAACTGCTACATAACTTGGCATAACTGACACCATCATGTGCACACCAACACACAGAACAGTTTGTATGGCAGGGGGCAGTAGTCCTGCAGTACCCAGATCTATGACAGCAATATGTATATAGGTGACGTATGTGACACTGTACATCCAGATACCTAAAGGCAGCTCAGTCCTGATAACCTCACATTTTGTAGCAGACTAGGTCTTTTCTGGTGCTCACCCCTAGACCCAATTATACAGGGCCATAAACCACTGTTACATACAATGGGCTCTGCAATGTATGAAGGCACACATGTATTGTGTAGGTGGCACCCACACATATATGGCCCCAGCCCCACCATATGTGTGGGGGTTACAATGGCAGTGGACTGATGGCAGACATGTCAGTGTGTTATATTCCCAGCCCACTATGGATCAACCACTGGCAACATGACATATGTGCACAGCTTGGTATGTAGGTGATGGCCAGAGGCTGGAATACAGGCACATATGTGGACAACTATTGCCATACACTATGCAAGGCGCAGACGTTACAGGATAGTCTGTAACATACCCTTAGTCAGGGAATTGCTGGTATGGACGGCCAGGGATGTAGCCATGTACTGGTAACACGCAACACACACACTGCCAGTGTATTATCTGACACTAGACCTGTCTGGTGTACAGACAAGACATGATAGGCACAGCTCTGGCTGGCATGAGGGTAGGCCCAGAGTTGTGTGCTATGCAGACGGATTACATTCCATGGCAAACTAGTATGTACATCCACACCCTGAAACACCAGTACTGTATAATGCATAACACAACTCCACTTGCAGTCTATCTCTACTTCCTGATCCTCCTACAAATATGTGGCTGCTCTGAGTGTGCCGGTTTTCCTGTATGGGGTATTGCTACATGCTGTCAGTAGCACTGCTGCCCACACACGAGACAGATGCCCATCACACAGGAGATGTAATGGGACCACATTTACATGATGTGGGGATCAGTAGTGGGTGTTTGCCATGACAGTGTTAAATGGGTGTAGTACACGTGTAATCATATATCTGGTTATCTGAATATGTAAATGTACATATATTCCCACCATAGTTCCTGGACATGAAGTGTAGGCCAACCCCAGCCCATATATTCCCAATGTCATAGTTGCAGGGGATGTCAGGTATTTCTAGCAGGTATACTAGTAGGTTATTGCTACTCTCATTGGGATTGTCTTCACAGACATGGTGTGTGTGGCAGGTCACATCTGCTCATAACATGTGTGCCATTGGTTACTGAACTACAATCCAAAGGACATCAGTGTACAGTACTGCTGCAAGCATGTAATGCCACTGTGGACTGCAGCAGAGATATTGTCTGTACATTCCTGAGGTATACACATAAGCCCTTAGTGCTACACATGTGTACCATGCCTCACAATATGGATGTGGATGGCCATGTAGATGGGTATAGCACATGACGACAGGTATATAATGTCCACCATAGGTCATGCATTCACACACCCTTGCCTGGCCTGTAACGGCATGACTACTGGTACAGGGGTGCCATGGCCACATACTACACAATAACTATTGACATACATCTGCACTGCATCCCACTACCCTGTCTGACATACATGACTGTTAGGGGAGGTCCAGGAGCGGGACATCTGGCTACTATGTGCACATTACATCCCACTGGGTAGGTACACTCAGCTGCTAGGCATGTCACAATGCACTGTGCAGGCTACAGGCAGATTGGATCAACACTGGCCTACACCTCCCAAGGGGGAATGCACATGTACCTGCATATACAGCAGGCTCCACAGGCATGTCATAGCACAGGGTAGGATACACCTGTGTGACGGTGCATGTCCACAACCAATGTGAACACAGCCACATATGGTTAGCTAGCATGGTATGACAGTATATGGACTATGTGTTCGACACCATCCTCATATGTGCCACTTACAGACTGCCCTACATATACTGGCCTGCTACACAGTTTGGTCTGGTAGCTGTCTGTAGTATGGGACATGTGTGTTTATGGCCCTACAAACATGTACGCCACTATAGTACCATACAGTGGGGCAGCATGTAACATCTGAAAGTAGGGGAACTAGAACAATGTCATCTACCACAGTCTGCAAACAGGCTACAGTACATATCAACACTACACACACTGTCGACATTCACCATGTGTACACAGACCTCAGTACTGTACGAACATCCTCAGAATGTGCAGGTAATGTAATGTAATGTAACCCCTACTGTACATAACATGTGTAGCAGTTGGATATATCCATGGCTTGTTCTCAGATATGATGCCACACAGTATGGTGTACAGCACATATACACCACTTCATGCACAATATATGTACAAAGGTTGACAGAGGTGTGGCTGGGATCACATACACAGGCCCAATATTGACATGTTGCTGTGATGACCACATACATTTACTGTTGTTACATGGTTGTTGCAACATATGTCCTTTGAGGGAAATGATGTTTGTGATTACCACTGCATTCTCCATCTGCTGACTGCAATCCTCACAATACCTTCAGCAGTTGACAGCTAGATGCTCCATGGGTGGCACATGTAGCCATGGACACAACCCTGCCCAGGCTGCAGATGACCCTGCAGATGGAGATTCCCCATCAACATGGGACTGACATGGCAGGTATTGAGACATGTACATCAGCCATATCCATACAAACACTGTGAAAGCAACATTACTCCAAATGCAGTATAGTGGCACTTACAGGCTGTAGTCAGGTCAGGCACATCCACCTCCCATTTGATGCACTGTTTCCACAGTGTTTGTTGTTAGAGGTACACTGCAATCCATCTATGATGCTGTTTGGTACACAACAGATCTAGTTCCTGCTCACAGTTGGTGACAAGGGCAAACATCACCATGATGTTCCTGGGTATTGGAGTGTGTTTCCATACAATTGGTGATGGGGATGTTACCACAGCTGTTTCACATGCAATCAGCAAGGGGAGGGCTGCAATTAGTGCAGAAGCCATCAGCTGGTCATGAGCATTACTTACATTACACATGCTGCTGCCTAGGCAAAGCAGGTGTAGGTCTCCACGTCCACCTGAGAGGGGGTGCGGGATGCAGACAGAGGCTAATACATGTCAGGGAGGGGTGGGAGGGTAAAACAGAGGCATGGTTGTGTCACACACCTAGCAGCACAGGGTATCAACCCCCTGATGACTATGTAGTGCTAGCACAGTTTGCTGCAATTATTGGATGCACCACATGGGTTACCTGTTGTGGAGCACTCAGAATATATATGTGATGGTGAGTGACATCTGCAACAGGGATACAGTAGCTGTATGGTGGGTGACATACATGTGCCTGTCAGCATGAACAGGTGCCAGCGTCAACATTGCCATACTCTCACAAGGACACACACACACACATTGTCACATATGGCAGGGCCAGGTGTACAACTCATTGGTTGTGGGATTGCCACATCACATCACTGTGCAGGCATCCCATGCACCACACAGGTCATATGGGGGCTGTATGGGTGAAGGGTATGGGAAGGTGTCTGACATCAGGCAGCATGCTGCAGTATGCCCATGGGGGTTGTAGGGAGTGTGGATGACAACATCTGCAGCATGCAACACACACACAAACACACAGAGTGCCACTACTGATATGCATGTGTGCATGTCTGCACAGGTGTGTGGTGTTCAACTGTGCCAGACAGCTGTCCACGGCTAGGCGATGGGTGCACCTTGGCATCAGGCCACATGATGATGGTCTGCATTGTGGCTCAGGGATGTAGTGTCTGCATTTGCCCACACATGCGAGTATTGTATCCCCCATCCAGTCACCTGGGTGACTACTGTGTGTGGGCATTGCTGTGCATCGCTTGCCATACCTGTGTTCATTCGTCTATAACATGGACTGCATCTGGGATGTGCACACCTCCCACATGCATGTACAGTGACATGCGGAACTGTACCTGGGGTGACCGGCCCATGTTGTGAACACAGATTATCATCAGATGTCCCAGCCCTGCCCACCTGTGGTGGGAGATGATAATGGCCAGCAGCTTTACCCTGCACCTACATGGTATGCATGCTATCAGAATTCCTTGATGTCAGTGGCATCTGTCCATATGGGCATGTTGTCAGGCATGGTATTTCCGTTGTGGGTCACATGTGATGGCACCACAGGTGGTGCAGTTTTCCATTAGAGAACATGTGGGAGGTGCACTGTCTGCACGTATGTGCATATTGGACAGATGGACTGGGTGTCATACCCTCTGTAGCCCACCGCTGTCACTCCATAGTTACTATCAGTTGCCAATGTGCAGTGTACTACTCACAGATTGGCTGTTACCAAGGCATGTGTGTGTGTATGACACATGGGGTGAGAGTGTGCTCTGGGTATTACTGGGGTTGATAACTCTGAGAGCCTGGCCTTGATGTCACATGTCTGGGTATGGCTCTGCACCCCCGCCTCTCAGCCATATCACATGTGTTATCCCTGTACAGTGGACATTGTGATATATAGTATGGCCACCATATAAGAAAATGAAAACCCACTCCACATTGGTCACACAGTCACAACCACCTCTACACAGGATACGGGTTACAAACACACACCCACCTGTCATGTTTGGGAGCAAAAAACTACCTAACTAGTGCATAACACTACAGCACTATACAGTTATATTAAGTGCCACGGATATTACTGGGGTAGTTCTTGCCCAAAAGTGTATTTCACACTGACTGACATTAGCAGGATTGTCAAAGTAGGGCTTTGAAATGACTGCGAGAGACTAGCCTAAAATGCATTGTCCCCTACACTGACAGTGACACACACAATACATCTGGAACTGCCATGTGTGGGGAGAGAATCCAATCATGTGCCTAATTCACACTACAGCAGTATGCAGTTACAGCATGCCTATGGAGATACTGCTGACAGCCTCTCAGGGGAGTATGTACACCACAGTATGCTGTGTCTGCAGCAGTGGTTATCACATCATCATTTGACTTGCTGACTGCTGATGCAACATGAGGGTACGGAGGACTATTTCCAGGTTTCTAGTTTCTACACAGGGATTGGGGGACTGTTACTGACTGTTGTATGAGGTGGGGGCATGGTGCTGACAGTTTGTACAGTTTTGCTAGGACTGTACTGTTATGTGTCCTGTAGTCCCATTCGTCAGTGGTCTTACCCATCCCATGCTGGCGCGCCGCCGTGGTACTTTACTTGCTCTATCTTTGATTGCCGTTTCTGACCAATTGACATACCTGCCCCACATCCTTTGACATCCTCCACATGGCTGTCTGTGGTCTGTCCATGTAGGCCGCCACCCATCTCATTCAGAGGCTCATTCACGTGTTTTTTTGTTTGTGTTTGCTCCTGGCTGTGACTGCTGTGACTGTTGTTGGGTATGTGACCCTCCTGACTGGCATGTGTTCCACACTTATCTTGTGGGAGTTCCAGTATTATGGTGGGGTGGTGCTACTGGGCCTATGTCAGATGCATGCAGTATACTGCCCGTGTGCATGGGTAGTGTAAGTAGTAATGTTGTTTTTATTTACCTTTTACTGTAGAGAGAGAGGAGAGATCCCTGGGTTCTCCCTCCCCATGTGTCAGTATATGTGCTATGCGCTGCTCTCTTGTGGGCCAGGCATACTGACGAGCACGCTTCCTTCGCCCTACTGGGACAGGCTTAGTGTTGTCCTCAAGTCACCTGTTCTGTGCAGCAGGGCCTTGGCATTGATGGGGGGCTATATGCCCCCTGCCCCTTGCTGCTGCATATATTGCAGTGTGGCACATACAAAGGATGATTTGGGTATATGTAGTCGTGAGTACTGCAAGGCTCTCTACGGATGTGTCCAGGCACAGATGCCAGATGTGGAAATTGTGATAACTTCCAGGGCAGCCAACACACACATTCAGTATTATGCCCTGGGCATCGCACACAACCTGGCAGTTGATGGAGGGGAACCCCTAGCAGTTGATGTAGACCCTACCCTGCTCACCTGGTGGTGCTTCGATGCATATGTGCATGCAGTCTATTGCACCCACTACATCAGGGTATTCTGCTATTTGGTGGAAGGGAGATGCATACTGCTGGTCAATGCCTCACAGTTGAGGGGGAAATATACGTGCTCACCGACGTGCTGCCATGGCATCCAGGAACTGGTGGAGTAGCCTGGATGCTGATGCCTGTGAGATTTTCATCATATCCCCAGTTGGCATTTGGAAGGTACCTGTAGCTAGTATTCTTAGGCCTACACATACCTTAGTTTCCACTGGGATGGGTTCTCCTCTGTTAGTTCTGTGTGTCAGGTGTGGCTGGCACAGCTCAACAATATGCTGTAGGAGATCCGTGTCCACACTATAGCACTTCACTCTCTCCAGCTCAGGTAGCCCTTGGTAGGTCACCCTGGGTCTGTGCATTCTTCTCCATCTCCTCACTGTGGGTTGGTCAGCAGCATTCCCATCCTCCCCATCCTCAGCCTCTTCCACAAGTTGTATGATAGCTATTGCAGCCCCTAAAATTTTGCTGTTGTGAATGTTAAAATTTCCCCGCTTGTTGACAGCGGTGGTGTAGGGTGTGGGAAAAAACAGAGAGGTAGGTGTTTGCATAGTTTATAGTGGCATTCTGGGTGGGGCTGGTCTGCTGCCTGTGTAATTGGCTGGTTCCGATCCATTTCACCTGGCAGTGAACCTAGTACCCCTTGATTAACTTCCTTCTGCTGCTTTCCCTTCCCATTGCCTTTCTGATTCATCCTGGGAGTGCGCCTCACAATCGGTGTACTGCAATGTGCACACTGCTGCTATTTCCTGGGTTCACTTCCTTTTCCGTCCTGCAGATCCCGTTGTGCAGCACGCACAACCACTTACACTGTGTTGTATGTGCTTGGCAGGTTTAGAAGCACCTCCTGGCTTTGCTGTGCTAAGCTGGATGCAACCCTGAGCCACAGGGCTCCAATAAACTGACAGTATGCCTGACACTTCCACACATGATGTGACCTCCCTCCTAGTCTTGCACTCAGCTATTCATGCTCATACACTGTTGGGACCCACCTCACATGCTGGGGAAAACCGGGATTCACTATCCTTTCCCTCATTTGCATAGAATTGCCTACTAATGCATAGTTACATGTGTCAGACTGTGCCTCCCCCCTTAGCAACCACTACTCACTGGCCAGGTTGTATTTTGAATGCCATTGACTTGCATGGCAGAATACTGATTTTAGTTTGACTGTTTTTTTTAGGTTTATTTTCTTATTTCCTCTCCGGTCCCATTTGTGCGCCACTGCCCTATGCTTCTACGGACGTGATTGGCAGACATATCATAGAAGTTGTATTTTGTACATTTGGAATTGTTTACATTGCCAAGGGCCTTCTACTTGGCCATTGCCATGCTTCCTCAATGCTATGCAGCCTTTATTTGGAGCTGTCATAGCTCTGTTTTGCAGTTTGCAGTACCATAATCGGTTGCTAACCAAGTACATTTCTGCATATTATGCTAGTCCTGCACACCCTGTTTCCTGGATGGCAAATTTACCTCATTTGCATGGTTTTCACCTGCAAATGGGGTGATTTGCATACGGGGATGGGGACGTGCAGCACTTGTGCTGCAGCGCTCGTGCACGTCAGACATGCACATATGTGGATCGCTTGGCCGCCATATTGGCAAAATTTCATCTAATACTAATCATGCATGCTGTGCAAGCTTTTGAGAATCTGTGGGTGTATCTTTCAGACCTAACTTTTTCATCTGAGGTGTTCTACTGTCTATATGCAGACGACCTGAAATTAGGTAAATTGATTACATGTGTTACAGATAAGGCATGTCTCCAAAATAACTTGACTAAATTGACCATTTGGACACAAGAGAATAATATGCTGATAAGTACATCAAAAACTACGCATATGAGATTTGGGAAACATAAACTGAAAAGTGAATCCTCAGGATTCAGCAAACTCTGCAAGGTGTGCAGGAATAGTGCAAGAGCTGCTGCAGGCAATATGAGTGACGTGCAATCCAGGAAAGAGTTCCCAGGACGTGCATGAGCTCTCTTGCACTCTTCCTGCATGGACACAGCCCCTGTATGCTAATTACCTCTTTTGCTGGTGAAAACCATGCAAATGAGGTGAATTAGTGATCCAGGAAGCAGGCAGGCATCCATGTAGGAATAATGTAGACTGCGGAAATGTATTCAGCCAGTAGCTGAATACATTTCTGCAAACTACAAAACAGAGGCATGACAGCTCATAAAAAAGTATGTATTATAAGGGTTAGGCATACCAATGGCCAAATATATGGCCATAGGGATGAAAACTACTTCCAAAATTATAAAAAAATAACCTTTTTTTTGTCCGATTTCAGTCGTTTAAGTGTAGGGCAGTGGTGCGCAAACGGGATCGGCCCAAAATAAGGAAAAAAGCTGGAAATAAGGTTTTAAGCCAAGATCATCATTTCACCATAATAGTCAATGGCATGTATAACACAACAAGGTCATGGAATAGTGGTTGCTAAGGGGAAAGTCTGAGTGTTGGTTTTGTAACCATGCATTAGCAGTCATTTCTATGCAAATGAGAGGAATGATACTTAATCGCACATTTCCCCTCAGTGCTAGCTTGCACCCAACCATGTAGATGCAATAACACCATAGTCTAAGCCTAAGAGCTAAATGAACTCATGAGGGGGGAGTGTCATGAATGCTGTAAGCTTATTGTAGCACAGTGGCCCATGTTTGCCTTTAGCTTAGCACAGCTAAGAAAGGATGTGTGTCTGAAGCTGCCTAGGAGTATTTACATTGCTTAAACGGGTGTGCATGCCACGCACCAGGTTTTAAACAAACAAAAAAAAAAAACAGGAAATAGCAGCTCCATTCACATCTGAGCACTGGGTTTGCATGGCACATCTCAGGGCTTAAACAGAAAGGCAATGGGAAGGGAAAACAGCAGTAGGAAGGTAATCAAGGAGAACTAGCATAACTGGCAAGTGAAATGTATCAAAATCAGCCAATTACACAGGCAGCAGCCCAGCCTAGCCCAGCAAACTACTATAAACTATGCAAACACCTTTCACTCTGCTTTTTTCCTAAAAAATCTATTCCACTGGTGTACACAAATGGGGACATTTTACCTAACAAAACCAATAAAATGATAGGGGCTGCTGCCACTCTCATAAATCAATATGTGGAAGAGGCTGAGGGTGGTGAGGATGAGAATGCTGATGACCAACCCACAGTGAGGAGAAGGAGAAGAGTGTACAGACCCAGGGTAACCTACCAGGGGCTACTTGAGCTGGAGATAGTGGAGCTCTATACAGTGGACAGTGACCTCCTACAGCAAATTGTTGAATTGCACCAGCCACGCCTCACACACAGAACGAACAGAGGGGAACCCATCCCAGTGGATACCAAGGTATGTGTAAGCTTAATAACACTAGCCACAGGCACATTCCAAAGGCCAACTGGGGTTATCATGGGGATCTTGCAGGCATCCGCATCCAGGGTACTCCACCAGTTCCTGGATGCCATGTCAGCACATATCGGTGAGCACATATATTTCCACAACACCCATGAGGCATTGACCAGCAATATGCCTTTCTTCCACCAAATAGCAGAATACCCTGAGGTAGTGAGTGCTATAGACTGAACGCACATACACATCAAAGCACCACCCGGTGAGCAGTGTAGGATCAACATAAACCGCAAGGGCTTGCCCTCCATCAACTGCCAGGTCATGTGTGATTCCCAGGGCATTATAACAAATGTGTGTGCTGGCAGCCCTGGAAGCTATCACAACTACCACATCTGGCATATGATGCAGCTGTATCAGAGATTTGCCAGTGGGGACATCCCATATAGCCACCTAGTGAGGGATGCTGGTTACTCACTGGAGCCGTGGCTGATGACCCCCATCAGAAATACACACACCTGAACAAGAACTCCATAATGAGGCACACGCACAAACCAGAATCATAATAGAGCATGTGTTTGGGATGCTTAGGTCGTGGTTCCGGTGCTGGACATATCTGGTGGAGCCTTGCAGTAGTCTCCAGCTACATGTACCCAAATTTTTATTGTATGTGCCATGCTGCACAATATGATCCTGCAGAAACAGCTGGAGCAGGAACAACATGGGGCAGGGCCACACAACCCCCCACCATTGCTAAGGCCAGCACAGGCACAGACTGATTTGGAGGAGGAACAACCTGAGCCTGCCCCTATAGGCAGAAGGAGGCGTGCCCAGTATGCCCAGGCTTTGGCAAAGCGGCAACACATAGCACATACACTGACACAGTAGAAACCCAAGGAAAGACACCTCTCTCTGACTCGCACATACAGTAAAAGGGATGCCAAACATGACACTATCTGTGCTTTACCATGTATAAGGAGTGTAGTATGTGCATCCGACATAGTCAGCCCTCCAGCACATCCTCAATACTAGTATAGCCACAGGGTAAGTCACTGTCCCTATCAATTGCTGAATGAAGTAGTATGTTCTGCTACTTGTATCTATGGTATGGAATTGAGCATGCAAGGGAATTGGGTGGCTGAATAGGATGGCAGCAGATAGTACACACCTATATGGGCAGCATGAAATCCATAACAAATACTGGTGTCAACATAGTAGATAGTACTAGACAAGATGACAAATACCACTGCAGGACATGTGGTGGGCCAAATGTGTGTCCATAGGACACACACATGCATGTCAGTGATGCTCACATACCCAAAAACAGTGTCAGCCAGCAGGGCAGGTGTAGATGACCACAAAGAAAGACTGTGCTAAGGCCTCTGATTTATGGCAAAGGAGAACAGCCCCCCTCCAGACCTATGCAGACAGACTACAACAGGTCAAGCAGTGGGATGTTAATTCTGAAGGGTAAGAAATCTGAAACTGAAATGTAGGTCAATAAAACTGAAGATCTGTACTCCACTGATATGTCTCTAGTCTGCATGATACGTCTGAATACAGAATGAAATATAAGCCAGCAGAGTACCTGAAACACCAGTACAGTCATAACAAATGTTTACAGTTGTCAGGTGTGCCCCCCCACAATTCTACATAGAAATGCAGTAAAATGTACATGTGGGTATAATAACAGTGTAGCACAGATTACCTGAGCTGGGAAATTAGCAGGATAGATTGTTGCATGTGTACAATATGCAAGACTCTGTGTGTTAGGTTGTTGTGTGTTGTATATTGTGTTGAAGTGGGCAGCATGTAGGCATGGAGGGTTGTGTCTCTTTGGCCTATGGCCAGTACTCTTGATGACAGGGCCAAGTTCTGACAACTGCAGTGCCAAACACAATGCATCCCAACAAGAACCAATCCAGCAGTAATCCATAGTAATTGTTTGGATGTAACATCTGTCACCAACTGAAAGATGGACATGCCATGAATGTGGGCCCAGACATACACACAGTACACAGATGGAAGTACCCTAGACAGAGTATATAAAATTTAACTGTCTTATGCACACAACTTTAGAATTGTACATACAGGTTAGCAGCACATTACTGCCAATGTATATTATCTCATGGAGTCCCAAATAATGACATAACACAGTCCACAGAACACAAATGCAAGGCTCTGTTGACAAATCCCAGTAGCTTGCCCACCATATCCTACTGCATGAACTGTGGACCAAGCCCTAAATACTGCTAGGATGAAGGTATAACTATAGGGATACTTATCAGATATCGCTTGCATAATGTTAGGAAGAGGATAGAATAACGGGGGGGGGGGTAGAACCATGGACACCATGGAGTGTGTGAAGTCTAAAACTCTGATGTGTGCCTATACTATCCCTGCCTGCAAACTCAGGAATGGGTGGCTACAAACCTGCTTGTAAACCACAATCTGAAGGGGAACTGACCAGATATATGAGCCCTGCCTCTGGTTAACCTGTGTGAATCTGTACAGCTGAGAGGTATGGCCACAGCAGGATATGGCCATTCTGTCACGTAGATAGATGTACAAGCAGGGGATCATCAGCCACCACAGTACCAGGTTGATGGACCATTTACACAGACCCATCAGCAAGTGTCTGCAGCTCCCCCTCCAGAATGGCATGAGTGTGCAAGAATATGTAGGCTGCAGACCACAATACTGGACACAGATTCATTCATCTTTTATTCCCCAGGAAATTACTGTGAGCAAATAAGTATATCTGTCAGTAGTTGATGACATAATACATCACAGTTTAAAACAGTACATATATCTGAATATCTCTGGTAACACCAAAACCATGTAGCACAAGCAGCACAGACATGATTAGTTACAGTATCCCATTATCCTTTGCCCATTGTGACTCCATATTGTCAACCTATCTAGAGATATCCTGCAGAAACAGGTTGCTTGCTGTAGGTGTAGAACACAAATGCCTGCTCTGGAATACAACCTACCTGTAATGGATTCACACATTCAATAGAGAAGGTCATACTGGGCATGCTCCCACACTTACAGACATAAAGCACATATTTGACAACAACAGTGGACTATACATATCTGTCAGTCACAGATTTCTGTGCACATACACCACAATGCACACCATTCATGCTTAGACATACATTGGATAGGAATACACACATATATCTAAAGAAAACACACTATAGTAGGTCAAACATACACAGAGATATGGGGAAGAGTGAGACAGACAGTGAGAAAGAGATTCCCATCATGATGCCTGTCCCACCCATCACACATCTAATTGGCCAATATCACATGATGTGCAGATGTTTGTCACTGTAGACATTTGCTTCTGGTAGCCCTTAGCACTATAGTGTCTGTGGTGCTTGTGATAACTGTGTAACATGACAGTACAAGTCATTATTCATCTATCAGTCATATACCCAGTCCTGTCAAATGTAAAGTGTGTGACTGAGTGTCATGTGTGTGTTTCCAGAGGAATGGTTTATGGTCCATTCACACACACTGCACTCCCCATTGCCCTAGTTTAGCTAGCCTGCTGATGTCAGTCACCTTGAAATACCCCTTTGGATAAGAATCATCCCTTTAAGCTCTGTGGTGCTTGCAATAATTGCATAATTCTATAGCGTGACATACAAGTTAGGTAGGAGTTCTAATCCCAGACATGGCAACTATGAAACTGTGTGTGTAGGGATCAATGATTTTGAAGCCATTCACAGACACTACACCTCCCATTGCCCTACTTTAGCAAGCCTTCTGATGTCATTCACCTTAAAATGCACCTTTGGACAAGGGCTAGCTCTATAAACTCTGTGGCGCGTGCAATAATTGTGTTATGCTATAGTGTAACATACTAGTTAGGTAGGAGTTCTAATCCTAGACATGGCAACTGTGAAACTTTGTATGTAGGGATCGATGGTTTTGAGGCCATTCACAGTCACTACACCTCCCATTGCCCTAGTTTAACAAGCCTGCTTATGTCATGTACCTTGAAATACACCTTTGGAGAAGGGCTAGCCCTATAAGCTCCATGGTGCATGCCTTAAATGCAGAACAATATAGTAGCAGTAACTACACAGCTATGGGTTTGAATCTCATCTGTGGCAAGTGTTTGTATGTGTGTACGTCAAAGACGCTGGCACCATTTACAGTCAGTATACATCTCAGAGCCTGACTTTAGCAGTCCTGCAGATATCATCCACCTTAGAAGTATCTATTGCGAAGCCTTCATTTGAAAAGTTTTAAATTGCTAATTTTGTAGAGTTTTAATTGCATTTACTGTTTAGAACTACACACTCAAGTGTGTTAGCCGTTTCTGTGCTTATTTACTGTATTATTGCATTGTTTAGCCTGTTTTAACAAAAAAAAATACGATCTTGTTTGCTCATTTCCCACCTTTCCTAGCCAGTCCATATCACAGGCTTTGCTTGTATCAGGACTTTATTTTCTGTGTTCAGAGCTATCCAGACCTTGCCTTGTTAGAGGGAAGTCCTACTAATTACCAGTGGGAGTGGTGAGCATTGTACTGCCTATCTAACGCTAGAGGAGTGGTTTCCAGCTCTGAAATTGTAATTTTATTAGCATTTTGGGGCTGATTTCTATCCCTTTCAACTTTCTGGCTTAGAAACACGTGTGTTTGGACATTTTTCACATTGTGCAGCACTGCGAGGCTATAGTTAAATTATTCCAGGTGCCAGAAAGTCTGCTCTTCAAATTTTCCCTTAGAACTAGCTGGTTTCTCAGTAGTAGCTCTAAAATCTGAACCCCTGTGACTAGTAATTGCTCTAGAACCTGCTGGAAAGCACTAGGAAGCCTATAATTGCAAAGTATCTTGCAAAGGTAAGAGAAAACAGTTCTTATACTTTACAAAAAAGCACCTAAACAGGCATGTCCAAGGGTCAGCTTCCCATGATTTCTCCTGTCCACCTGGTGAATCTGGGCATACTGGGGCAATGCAGCAATTGCCTCATGTACACAGACAATCCTCTCCTCGTACTACCCAACACTACAACCTACAAGAGATGCACTTACATAGTCAAACTGAAAGCAAAGCTCTCTCTGGCCAAGATTGTGCTAGACAGTCAAGAGGAGAAGGTTAACACCTGCACTACACCTCAAGCAACTCATATCCCTTCAAAACTCACACATAGCAAGACTAAACCCACATATGCGGAGGCCCTTAACATTAACCTGTCCAAGCAACAAGGACCTTCGAAGCTGAAATGCAAACAAACACCAGTCACAACCAAAGTGACACATAGCTCACAACACCAGTGTGCCACCCAACAACAGCCCCAAGGCAAGACAACGTACCCAAAACGTTAGTCATAGATGACGCTATAATCAGGCACACTGATGTCCCACTCACCAGGCTGATCAAGGAGAAAATTAAAGTCAGCTACCTGTTGGGTGCCAGGATCCACCACATAATGCATGCACTCAAGTCACTCCACAACAAATACAGATACGACTCTGTCATTGTCCATGTTGGAGTGAGTGACTTGAGACGTACCTCCCTGGACTACATGAAAAGAGACATGGAAGAACTCTCGAATCATGTGACCCATGCAGGTATGACCCTAGCCCTGAGTAGCATCCAGCATTCACCCAGAATGATACCACAGTATAAGGAAAACATGATTGACTTCAACAATTGGCTAAGCTTCTGGTGTCATTCAAAGGGGATCCAGTATCCGTCTGCCTATGACAACATGATCAACAAACCATGATGCTTTGCCAGACATGGTCTACACCTGTCGCACCTGGTATTCAGGTTAATGGCTAAGGATCTTGCCATCCCTATAGTGCCTTTTTTAGGCAAAGCTCAAAGGACAAAATAACCACTGTAACAGGTACAAGTATGCAAAATCTGAAGCTAATGCTACTCAATGCTAGAAGTCTAAACCTCAAAATGCACTCTCTCGAGGCACTCCTAAAAATGGAGAACATCGATATCTGTGCAGTAACTGAGACCTGGCTCAAGGCTCCAGATAGCACCCCTGCAATACCAGGCTACAACTCTTACCGCACTTTTCAGTCAACAAACCAGGACCAAAACACTAAAGGTGGAGGAGTGTCCATATTCATCAAGGCTATTCACACCTCCAGACTAGTTGCCCAGCACAATGCATCCAAAAGTCTCCAGGTGCAACTAACACCAGGTAAGACTGCAATCTGAACTTTAGCTTGCTACAGATCCCCCACCATCCCCCAAGATTCTCAGTGCACCTTTCTAAACATGCTGGAAATTATTAAGATACAACCAAACGCCCTACTGCTGGGTGATTTCAACCACCCTGCCATAAACTGGGAAAACTACTCGTGTACCAACAGCTTTGTCCAACGGTTCTTGGAATTCATAAATTCCCATGCCCTGGATCAACTAATCCATAGTCCCACCAGGGTCTCCAGTATCCTGGACCTGGTCATTACCAATATGGGCAATTGATGCTCCACACCAGTGGTCACTCCCTCATTGGTCAGGTCTGACTATAAGCGAATCACTCTTGACATCCATATCCCACCCCCACCCCCCAGTAAGGAAACATCCGTAAAAAACTTTTCCATGGCCAACTTCAAGCTACTCGAGTCAGAAGTGACAAAATTCATGACACCCATGCAGACAGGATCTACACAAATCCTACACTAATGCACTGTATGAGCACATCCACTCATGCTTGAATTGCGCCATCCCAAATAGAACCAAGACGGTCTCCTCCAAAAAAAGGAAGCCAATCTGGTGATCCCCTGTCATAAACAAACTATACAACAGAAGGAAGAAACTGTTGCAGAAAAGAGGAAAATCCCAGGATGCAAAAAACTCCCTTAACAGCCTCAGTAAGAAGCTGAGATCCCTCATAAAATCCTTCAAAGCGAGTTATGAAAACAAAATTGTCAAAGATTCCAAAGACAACCACAAGGCATTCTATAGCTATGTCAAGAATCTAAATGGCAATCCTCAGATCTTCTCTGAACTACAACAGAATGGCATTAAATATACTGATTCCAAGGACATTGCCAATATCCTGGCAGATCGATTCAGTGCCAACTTCACACCCCTCTCACCCCCTAAAGGGCTCATTTCAATACCAAAAGATTGCCAAATTCCAGTAATCACGACCACACAGGTGAAAACTGCACTCTCCAAAGCTAAGAATACAGCATCCATGGGACCAGATGACATCCCGGGCTGTGTACTATATGAACTACAAAATGAACTGGCACCTCAGCTAAGTGTCATGTTTAATCATAGCCTCACCTTAGGCTTCATTCCCACTGAGTGGCACACAGCTACAGTTATCCCACTCCACAAGGGGGGATCCACATTGGATCCTGGGAACTACCATCCCGTCAGTCTGACAAGCCTGATCTGCAAGGCCATGGAATGCATTATCATGGAACTTATAAACAAATACATTGTCAACCTTCAAACACTGGACTCCACCCAGTTTGGGTTTGTAAAGGGCTGATCGTGTCTCCTGAACCCGATCAACTTCCTCAAATTAGTCTCCACAGCCAAGGATGAGGGTAAGGTGGTCCACACAGCCAATCTGGACCTCGACAAGGCCTTCAACACCATCCCCCACTCTGGAATTATAGATAAACTTACTAAGCTGGGCATAAATCCCTACATCACTTGATGGGTTGCCAACTGGCTTACTGACAGAACCCACACTGTAAAAGTAGCTGACTCCAAATCCAGCTCCAGACAAGTGACAAGTGGAGTACCTCAGGGTTCAGTCCTGGGACCACTCTTGTTTGGGATCTACTTCTCTGAAGTACAGGCCAACACTAAGGGACTCTTGCTGACAAAGTGCGCAGATGACTGCAAACTGGGAGCCATTATTGAATCCCCAAATGATGTGGATATTCTACAAAAGGGTCTTACAGAAACAAATGCTTGTTGCCAGAGCCATGGGATCAAGCTCAATGCCAAGAAGTGTATAGTTATCCCCTTTGGGAAAAATATGTACCCATGAATTACCACATAGGTGGCAGTACACTAAACACTGAAAGTGTGATAAGTGACTTAGGAACACAGGTGGACAGTGGTCTCACCTTCAATAACCACATTGCCACAACAGTTAGAAAATTCTTCTACCTCACCACTAAAGGCTTTTCATCCAGGAAAAAGGAGGTCATTCTCCCACTGTACTCATCCCTCATTAGACCCATCATAGAGTACAATGCCTCATTTGGTATGTACCTCACAAGACATCTGCAACAACTGGAAAGGCCGCAGAAACACCTCACTAAAAGAATTACAGGCCTAAAACAGATACTCTATGCTGACCTACTAAAAAACTACAGCTATACTCTGTCACATATCGTCTACTCAGAGGCAATCTCTGCTTAACATACAAGGCCATGTCAAACCACCTTGTCATCACAATGAACAAAACATGCTGGAGGGATAGGACCCTGACCTAGAGACTCCCCATACTCTGGAATAGACTGACCATACATGTCAAACAGAGTGCCTCCTTGACCCTCTTCAAAAGGAACCTTGACAACTGAATGGGAGATAGGAAATTTACCCCAGGGATCACGTCAGTCGCCCTGCTAGACAGGGGTCCAGAGAAGTAAATATTGTGGGAAGAAATAGCCAGGGAAATGTTATGGCTAGACATGTACAGGCCTTAGGGCCAAATGCCTAGTATCAGCCTATGAACCTATAACCAGTTGGCTAGCTAATGTCTGTATGTCCTCTGTACAGATGTGCAGATGTCAGGCATCCATGTTGGCTGCTTACAGGCAATCTATGCTTGACTGACACTGGCATGTCTGCCCAGCTGTGTTATGAATGCCACAGCTGGGAAATCCCACTCTGCATGTACCACATGCCATGGATATCTCAACTACACTATCACAGTCAACAGAACATGCTTGACTACAGGTCTCCAAGACAGGCACTGACCCTGTTATGTAATATATGCTGCATACATGTCAATTGGAGTACCTCACTGGCCCTCTGCAAGAAGCAACCAGATGATTGGATGTTGCATTTAACTCTTACTCTGAGGATCACTCACATGGCATCAATTGATAGATGGCCTGCTGACAAATGGCATGATACCACTGTACCCACATCCTCTACTCTTCTCATATCTCCATGGACAATATCCTGATACTCACCTAGGAACAGCTGCACCTACGGACCCCAGTACTGACAAATGTGTCAATGTGCATTACTGAGAATAACAGTGTGTTTGTGTGTTTGTAAACCTGTAGTTGATAATACTCTGAGGGCCTTCTCATTCACTACACCCCCCATTGCCATAGTTAGAAATGGCTGCTGCTGTAATGGACATTACATGTACCTTGTTACACTCTTCACCCTATGGGCTACCTGGAGCTTGCAGTACCAGCACAGCACTGTTGTACAAATGGGTAGATAGGCATGGGTTACACTCTATGTCCTGGCAAGTGTGTGTATGTGTGCAAGTGTGTATATTTGTAGGATACAGCATTCTGAGGCCACATTCTCCTAATAGAATACACCTTGCCATACAGTATAAGGGATAGTGATGCTGCTGACTGTAGAAGAGCCATGACAAACCATCACCCTACTATCCCTGTGGCATGTGCAATAGATGCATAGCCCTGTAGTAGTACTCTTGAGATTGACAAAGGGTTGTATTGCAGTCCTGGTCAATGTGTGATTGTGTGTATGTCAGAGTATTATCATGGGTTTCAGTGAGTAAAATATCCAATGTGGGGTGTGGGTGCTGGGTATACTGTCTTTACACCATGGTACCCGCAGTACATGTCACAAGGTCCACTGTATGGGGACCACTGTCACCATCAACCATATAGGTAACTGATTATACTATCCAGCCCAATGATGCATGTGCTGTGTGCAAATTATCTGTAACAGAATGGACTCACTGACAAGGTAGTTAGCACTGATAAACCCAGGTCTCTCAAATGTGTCTATGACTGTTATGTGTTTGTCAGTGTGTATATGACAGTATGTCACACTGTGTATTGTTCATAAACAAGCAGTACATCCTCCATTACCATACTGTACAAGGCCTGGTGATGTTCTTCACTTAACAAGTAACCTGGGACACATATCATCCTAAAAGCTGTGTGGTGTGTGCAATTAAGGCCACACACATTAGTAGCAATAACTACCTAGGTAGGAGTTCTACTCTCAGTGTTGCCAAGTAAGAGTGTGTGTGTATGTGAAAGGATCGACTTAAGTTTGCAGAAAATACATGTACCAGGAGGTCATCTTTCCGAGAACTGACTGGAAAATGCTAACATTTCAAAGGTATCATCTTGTGGAAATTCATTCCATCAAAACTAGTAGTAGATGTGCAAATGCCCTCTTCCCCACTGTACAGTCATACTGGGGCTGGTATATATAGCTGGGTGTGGATCTTATGGACACAGCCACCAACATTGCGGTTATTGTTGTGTGTATCCTCCCGCTTAGTTGGCTGTAATACTGTATGGTTTATGTTAACAGGTTAAGTAGTTGTCAATCACACCATCTGTGGTTATACACCACCTCACAGCCTCCAAATTGTAAGGCTGTGCCTCCGACACCAGCACACCTATGTTTACCAAGTCGAGGATTGCACTACATTGGGGAAGGAGACATATATCCTGCCAAAACCATCATCAATGACATTAAACTAGTACACTGATTATTTCCCGATGTGATGTTGTGCATATTCTGTCCTGAGTGGATTACATAGGCTAAAATTGGTTCCCTGCAGAAGTACATGCATCCATGTGTATAAGCGTTGTTGTTGATGCAATACACAGAGAATACTGTACACATGGATGTATGCACTTATGCAAGGAACACATTGTAGCCTATGTAATTACACCAAGCCAGAATAGGCACAACAACACAGTGGGAAATAAGCAGTCCACTAGTTTAATGTCATTGACGATGGTACTGGCAGGGCATATGTCCCCTTCCCAAATGTAGTGCAATCCTCAACTTGGTAAACATAGGTGTAGTGGGTGGCAAAACCCTATACTTTGGTGGGTGAGAGGTGCTGTAGAACCACAGATAGTGCAATAGACAACTACCTAACCTGTTACTATGAACAGTATAGTATTACAGACAGCTAAGCGGGGGGATACACTCAACAGTAACTTCAATAATGGTGGCTGTGTCCACAACAGCCATACCCAGCTATATATACCAACCCCAGTATCGCTGTACACATATAGAGTGGGGAAGAGGGCATTTACACATCTACCACTAGTTGTGATGGAACGTATGTGCACAGGATGATACCTGTGAAATATTAGCATATGGCAGGCAGTTTTCGGACAGATGACCGCCTAGGACATGTATATTCTGCAAACAGAAGTAGATTCCTTCACATACACGCACACTCTTACTTGGCAACACTGGGACTAGACCCCTACATAGTATGTAGTGCTACTGATGTGTGTGGCTTTAATTGCACACACCACATGGCTTTTAGGATGAGGTGTGTTCCAAGTTACATGTTATGTGAAGAACATCCCCAGGCCTGTACAGTATGATAATGGGGGATGTACTGGTTGTTTATGGACAACCAGTATTATGTAATGCTGTATCTGCTTACCCTTGGAGCTATTCTCCCCGGGCCTCCACTGAAAATGGACATGCATCCAGTCAGACTACACACGTGAAAGAAAACAAAAGCTGGATAAACGCTTGGTATACACCTCAAGCGAAAAAATGAAAAGACCAATGGTTAGACCACAGCTGAAGATAAAAATGGAATAATCCACGTCAGGAAATAAATCACTTTCAGTGCCCTTTATAAAACCAAAAGTTGTAACTGAGATGTAGTAGTCAAGGTAGGAAACGGTTCACTTGCAGTTTCACACCACTTTATTAAACAAGAGTAAGCGTTTTTGCGATCTAAGTCAGCTGATCGTTTCTTCAGACTCATAAAAACAGTTAAAACATTGGTATTTAAAATATGGTTCAACCAATGAAAACACATGCAGAACTATGACATAGACTAATTAAAATTGCATACATCAGTACATTAATTTGCCTTATATTCTGCATAAGATGAAATAAAATATACATATAACAGACACATTTTATGTAGTAATCCATATTACTTAATGTTTTAGTGGTCTGGGTTTTAAAAAAGGTTTCAAGGAAACAGCATTGTTCAATCCAGGAGACCTATCTGCCTGAAGTAGTAAAATCAATCTTTGTTCTGTGTCCTCTACCTTATTCCTTATATCACCTCCCCTCTTACTTTTATTTATTATTTCTAAAACCATGAAATTAAAAATATGTTTCCTATCTTCTTCTTCCACATGTTTTGCTAAAGCACTTGTATCTTTTTTATTTCTTATATCTCTAAGGTGTTCAAGGATACGTTCCTTTAGACACCTATTGGTTTTGCCTATATAAAAGGCATGACAGACAGTGCAGAAGCTGAAATAAACCAAATTTTGTGTTCTGCAGTCAGCATAAAATCTATATCAATTATAAATCCTAGTGTAGGATGTTTATATGTAGATTTATTATATAAATAGTCACATGCTGTACAATTTCTGCAAGGAAAACTCCCCTGCCTATCAGATAGGATCATTCTTTCATTGTTTCTGGATTTATAACAGAGTTGCCTTTTTAAGGACCTCTTATTTCTAAAAGAAAAGCTGGGACTATCTTCTAACAATTCTCTCAAGTCAGGATCCGACAATAAAACATTCCAATTCTTCTCAAAAATATTACAGAACCTTCTGATGTCACTTGAATAAGTTATAGGGAATCTAACTTTAAAATCATGACCTTCCTTGCTTTTAACATCTTCTATAGTATTTGAGAAGAGCGGTTTACATTTCCCATCCCTATTTTCAATGGTATATTTAGAGCTTTCATTTATGTCTTTCTTACTATAACCACTGTTTAAGAAATCTTTCTCTAATATAGTCATTGTCTTCACAAAGCCTTCATCTGTATTATGTAAGCGGCTTATTCTCATATATTGACCTTTCACTACATTTTTGTGTACAAATGTTGGATGCATACTAGTCTTATGTAAGATACTATTTCTCCATGTAGATTTTCTATACATCCCTGTTGTAAGTTCATTTAATGCTGTCTCCTTAACCGAAACATCTAGGAACTCAATAGAATCCCTGGAATGTTGACTAGTGAATCTTAAAAATTCAGTGGTGCTATGTAAGTACTCCATCATCTCTTGCAACTCTTCACTAGTACCATCCCATAACAGGAAGACGTCATCTACAAAATGTATATACCATACAATTTTGCCAGCATATTTATTGCTAGCACTTAATACATGATCTTTTTCCCATGCAGCCAATGCTAAGTTGGCATAGTTGTTAGCACAAGCCGTGCCCATTGCTACACCAACTTTCTGTAGATAAAACTTGTCATTGAATATAAAGACATTATTTTCTAGGACAATATCAAGCAACTCACATATCAAATTAATCTTAGTGCTTTGAAAAACTTGTTTCAAGATCAGAATATCACGTATTTTCTCAATACCCCATTTATTCGGTATCAATGTGAACAGTGAAGTGACATCCATTGTCACAAACATTTAATTTCTATTAATATTCCTGGTCTTATTATATAACAGTCACAGAAATGCCTTTGTATCCCTTAGTATAGTCTCACATGATTTTAGGACTATTTGTAAATTTTGTTCAATATAAATTGAGATGGCTTCTGTGGCCCATCCTTTACTGGATACAATAGGTCTCATAGGGGGCTGTGTGATGTCTTTGTGAATTTTAGGTAGACCATAAATAATGGGTATAGTTGGATGTTCTATCTGAAAGTAGTCAAACAATTCCTCTGATACATAATTAGTAATCAATAAGTCAAAAATATATACAGATATCCTGTCAATTATACCTTGTACTTGTCTCTCATTTAGTTCAACATAAGTATCTGTATCATTCAAAAGTTCCATCATTTTCTTGTAATAAAAAACCTTATCCATTACTACTACACAGCCCCCCTTGTCAGCGGGCCTAATTTCAATGCTGTGAGAATCCTTTAGTTCTGACAGTGCTTCAGTTTCTGATTTACTGAAGTTATGAAATCTAGGTGGAAGATTTTTAGCATGCATCTCTCTAATTTCATGCTCACACAAATTAGTGAAAGTTTCAACTGTGGGATGTATCTTGGGTACAAAGGCACTAGGTTGTTTAAACATATTATCAAATACATTTCTTTTAAACATGGTTTTAAGTGTTAGGTTATGAGAAAATAACTTCAGCTCTTTTAATAAATCAGTTAATACTGTTTTCTGTGCTGGAATAAAGTTCAGGCCTCTATTTAACAATGAGGCTTGTGCATCAGTTAAAGAAAAGCTAGATATATTAATTACCAAGTTTTTTGTTGGTTCTTGCTCCTGGTGTTCATATATGCAGGAGTCACTCGTTCTCTCTGCTGTAATCGCGTTCTCCCTCTTTGATTCCTATATGTATATATATATATATATATATATATATATATATATATATATATATATATATATACACATATATGTTTAACGTATGTCCAGAACATGGAGTGGAGTCATACCTCAGTACCAGTTGTCGCAACCTCTTAGTGCAAAGGGATGTCATGTAAGTATTGCAGGTATAAATGTAGACTGTTGCTACTGTAACAGGGGTTTTCTTAACAGAAATGTTGTGTGTGGGACATCACCTCTGATATTGACATGTACGCCATCAGTTACTGACAGACATCCTAAGATCATCATAGTACAGTACCACAGATATCACTGTAGTGGTTCTGTGGAATACAGCAGAGATATGACCAATAAATGTGGACAGTCGTACACACTCTGGTCAGTACAGAGGTATACACAGAACCCCCTTAATGCAACATGTGTGGCCCAATCCTGACAATGTGGATGTTAACAGCCATGTAAATGGGTATATCACGTATATACTGGAATAGATATGCTCACACAGTTTATGCATTCACACACTCCTGTCTGTCCTGACACATAATAACTGGTGGAGCTGAGGTCACAAGCCCACATACTAACCACTAGTTAGTGTCATACATCTGTACAGCATCCCACTGCTTTGTCAGAAATAAACAACAGTTATGGTGTCCCGGCAGCAGTACCTCTGACAAATATCTGGACATAACATCACACTGGGTAAGTACACTGAACTGCTAGGCATGTCACAAAGCACTGTGCAAACTACAGGCAAACTGCCACAACATTGGCCTACAGTTCTTATAGGGAATACACATGTACCTGCAAATATAGCAGGCTCTACAGGCATGTAACAGCATGGAGTGACAGACACCTGTGTGAAAGTGCATACCCGCAACCAGTGTGAACACAGCCACAACCACATATGGTAAGCATGCGTAATATTACAGTATATGGACTGTCTTATCAACACCATCCTCATATGTGCCCCTCACATGCTAACCCTACATATACTGGGCCAATACACAGTGTATTCCGATGCCTGATTGTGGTATGGGACATGTGTGTGTTTGGCCCTACAAACATGTAAGCCGATAGGGTACCATACACTGGAGCAGCATGCATCATCAGATAGAACAGGACCAAGAACAATGACATTGACCACAGTCTGTACATAGGCCAAGATACATATTCGCAATACACACACTGTTGACAATCACCATAAGTACACAGACCTCTCTACTGTAGAGACTACTAGAGAATGTCCAGGTTTTGTCCTCAAATATAACCCCTACTATACATAAGGTCTAGCAGTCTGATATCTCACTGGTTTGTTATCAGGTATGATGTCAATAAATAATGGTGTACTGAACATATACACCTCTTACTGGATGACATATGTACAAAGTTTGATGGAGTTGTGGCTGGAAGCACAAACACAGGGCCAATATTGACATGTTGCTGTGATAACCTCATACATTTACTGGTGTAATAGGGTTTGTTGTGACATATGTGTTATGAGGGAAACAAAGTCAGTAACTCTCATGGCTGTCACCATGTACTGAATGCAATCCTCAGACTATGCTACTGCATTTCTAAAGATAGGTAATCTGTGAGTAACACAACACACGTAAGACTCCAAACACTGTCCAGTGTGCAGATAGCCCTACAGGTGGGAGTTTCCTCAACCACATAACACTGTCATGACAGGTATTAAATCATGTAGACCAGCCATATCCACAAAATCCCTGTTAAACCATTACTTCAAATGCAGAAGAGCAGCACTTACATTCTGTATTCATGTCTGGAACACCCCCTCCTGTTTGTTGGCCTGTCTCCACAGTGTATGTTGTAAGATGTATATCCCACTACCCTCTGTGATGCTGTTTGCCAAACACCGACATGAAGTCCTGCTCACAGTGAATGAAAAGGGCCAACACACACATGATGTTCCTAGTTATAGGAGCATGTTTCCATCCAATTGGCTATGGGAATGTTACCACAGCTGTTCCACATACAATCAGCTAGTGGGGAACTGCAATTTGTGCACAGGCCATCTGCTGATCATCAACGTCACTTACAAAATACTAGCTACTGCCTAAGTAAAGCAGGTGTACTTCTCCACATCCAACAGAGAGGGAGTGAGAGAGACAGACAGAGACAAAGTAAGAAAGGGAGGGGGTAGGAGAGTAAAAGCTATGCATGTTTGCATCACACACTTACCAGTGCAGGGTTTCAAACCACTGCCTGACTACATATTGCTATTACATTTCTATGAAGTTATTGCATGCACCACAGAGCTTATATGTTGGAGAGCTGTCCAAAGGTATATTTGAAGGAGAGTGACATCAGCAACAGTGATGAAGGAGGGATAAGGTAGGTGTAGTACATGTGCCTGTCCACAAAAACAGGTGTCAAGGATGACACAGCCACACTCTCTCAGGGACTAATACACATTATCACAGTTGGCAGGGTCAGAATTAAAATTCCTAACTAACTAGTTTGCTACACTACAGTATTATGCAGGTATCACATGCACCACAGAGGTTATCAGGCTGATATATGGGCAAAGGGTGTGTCAAGATGACTGACATCAGAAGGCATACTTCAGTAGGGAAATGGGAGGTGTAGTGAGTGCGACTGGCTTCCAAATCATTAATCTCCACACACAGACACAGGTTTGCCAGTGCTGACATGCATGGGTTCATTACCTCACAGGTGTGTAGTGGTTGACTGTGCCAGAAGGCTGTACAAGGCTAAGCAAAGGGTATACCTTGGCATCAGGCCACATGACAATAGTCTGCAGTGTGACTCAGGGATATAGTCTCTGGATTGGCCCACACAGTTGGGTATTGTATTCACCATCAACTCATCTGAGTTACTATTGTGGGTGGCCAGTGCTGTCCAATGCTTGTCAAGTATGTGTTCTATATTGCATAAAATGGACAGTGTCTGGTATGTGCACATGTCCCACATGCATGCTCTGTGACATGTGGAAGTGTACCTGGGGTGTCTGGGGCATGTTGTGTGGACATATTGTTATCACCTGATGTGGCATTCCTGACCTCATGTGGTGAAAACTGGCAATGGAACTCAGGTTGACTCTGCACCTACATTGACAGCATGATACAGGTATTCACTGGTGTTAGTGGCATCTGTCCATACAGGACATGTGTATAAGGCATGGCATTTCCTTTGTGGGTTACATTTGCTGACGCTACAGTTGTTGCAGGCATCCAGTGGGTAACATAGCAAAGAACCACTGTATGCAATGCTTTGCCTATTGTAGGGATGGGACAGGATGCCATGTCCTCTGTAGTCCACTGCAATCACACCATGGTTACTATCTGTGGGCAATATGCAGGGAACTACCAACATAGTGGTTGTTGCCTATCCAAGTGTATTTGTGTATGAGACATGGGTGGAGTGTGTTCTCTGGGTAATACAAGGGTTGCCTATATTGTTCCCCAATCCATAATGTCACATGTAGGTGTATGGATTGCCTACACCAGTCTCTCTGCTGTTTGACATCTGATGTCCTTGTAAGGTGGACATTGTGACATATAATAGGCTCACCATATAGGAAATTTGCAAATCCTGCTTCACAATGAGTCCTGTTATTACACAATCACAGCTACCTCCACACAGGATACTGATGACAAACGCACACACATACACGCAGTCTCACAGTTGCCATGTCTGGGATTAGAAGTCCTACCTAACTAGTGCATCACACTATAGCATTACATAGTTATAGCACACGCTATGGAGCTTACAGGGCTACTCTTTCACCAAAGGTGTATTTCAAGGTGAATGACATCAGCAGGCTTGCCAAAGTAGAGCAATGGAAATTATAGTGACTGTGAATGCCCTAAGCATTGATCGCTATACAGACAAGCAAACTTACACACGCACAATGGAGCTTATACGGCTACTCCTTCCCCAAAGGTGTATTTCAAGGTGAATGACATCAGCAAGCTTGCCAAAGTAGGGCAATGGAAAGTGTAGTTCATAGATTCATAGGTTGATAGGTTGGTACTAAGCTAACAGCCCTAGGGCCTATATAAGCCTAGCCATAACAATTCCCTGGTTATTTCTTCCCACAATATTTACTTCCCTGGACCCCTGTCTAGCAGGGTGACTGACGTGATCCCTGCTGTGAATTTCCTATCTCCCATCCAATTGTCAAGGTTCCATTTGAAGAGGGCCAAAGAGGCACTCTGCTTGACATGTATGGACAGTCTATTCCAGAGTCTGGGGAGTCTCCGGGTCAGGAACCAATCCATTCAGTATATTTTGTTCATTGTGATGACAAGACTTAGATCCCTGGAGTGTGTGGCTCTGAGGGATTGGGATTTCTTTAAGTGTAGCATGTCCAAGAGCTCTGGGTTTGACATGGCCTTGTATGTTAAGCAGAGATCGCCTCTGAGTAGACGATATGCAACAGAGTATAGCTGGATGATTTTTAGACAGTCAGCATAGGGCATCTGCTTTAGGCCTGTGATTCTTTTAGTGAGGTATTTCTGCAGTCTTTCTAGTTGTTGCAGATGTCTTGAGAGGTACATACCAAATGGGGCATTGTATTCTACAATGGGTCTACTGACGGATTACTATAGTGGGACAATGACATACTTTTTCCTGGATGAAAAGCCCTTAGTGATGAGGTGTGCCACATAGGTGGATTTCCTGACTGTTGTGGTGATGTGGTTAGGGAAGGTGAGACCACTGTCCAAGTGTGTCCCTTAGTCTCTTATCACACTTTTGGTGTTTAGTGTACTGCCACCTATGTGGTAATTCATGGGTACATGTTTCTTCCCAAAGGGGATAACTATACATTTCTTGGCATTGAGCTTGAGCCCATGGTTCTGGCACCAAGCATCTGTTTCTGTAAGGCCCTTTTGTAGAATATTCACATCATTTGGGGATTCAATAATGGCTTCCAGTTTGCAGTCATCTGCAACCTTTGTTAGCCAGAGTCCCTTAGTGTTGGCCTGTACTTCAGAGCAGTAGATCCCAAGCAAGAGTGGTCCCAGGACTGAACGCTGAGGTACCCTAATTGTCACTTGTCTGGAGCTGAATTTGGAGTTGGCTACTTTTTCAGTGTGAGTACTGTTAGTAAGCCAGTTGGCAACTCATCGAGTGACGTAGGAAGTAATGCTCAGCTTCATACATTTATATATGATTCCAGACTGGGGATTGGTGTTGAATGCCTTGGTGAGGTCCAGATAGGCTGCGTGGACTACCTTACTCTCATCCACAGCTCTGGAGACTAATTCAAAGATGTCAATCAGGTTCAGCAGACAAGATCATCCCTTCAAGAATTCAACCTGGGTGGGGTCCAGTGTTTGAAGGTTGCCAATGTCTTTGTTTATAAGTTCCATGATAATATGTTCCATGGCCTTGCAGATCAGGCTCATCAGAATGATGAGCAGTAGTTCCCAGGATCCAAGGTGCATCCCCCTTATGGAGTGGGATAAATGTAGCTGTGCACCACTCAGTGAGCACAAAGCCTGAGGTGAGGCTATGATTAAATATGGCACTTAGGTGAGGTGCCAGTTCTTGCTGTAGTTCATGTAGTACACAGCCCTGGATGTTGTCTGGTCCCATGGATGCTGTATTCTTAGCTTTGGAGAATGTGGTTTTTACCTGTGTGTCCATTATTACTGGAATCTTGTAATCTTTCAGTGTTGAGATGGGCCCCTTAGGGGTGAGAGGGGGTGCAGTTAGCACTGATTTGATCTGCCAGGATATTGGGATCCGTATATTTAATGCCATTCTGTTGTACATCAGAGCAGATCTGAGCATTGCCATTTAGATTCCTGACATAGCTATAGAATGGCTTGTGGTTTTCTTTGGATTCTTTGGCTATGTTATTTTCGTAACTAGCTTTGGAGGATTTTTATGAGGGATCTCAGCCTCTTACTGAGGCTGGTAAGGGAGTTTTTTGCATCCTGGGATTTTCCTCTTTTCCACAACAGTTTCTTCCTTTGTTGTAAAGTTTGTTTATGGCAGGGGACCACCAAATTGGCTTCCTTTTCTTGGAGAAGAGTGTCTTGGTTCTATTTGAGATGGCACAATTCTTGCACAAGTGGATCTGCTCGTTCAGTGCTTTAGTGTAGCATTCAGCAGTTGAACTTTCAGTTACCATCTGCATGGGTATCATGAAGTTTGTCCCTTCTGACTTGTGTAGCATGAAGTTGGCATTGGAGAAGTTTTTTACGGAGGTTTACTTACTGGAGGGTGGGGGCGGGATGTGGATGTCAAGGGTGATTAGCTTATGATCAGACCTGACCACCGAGGGGGTGACCATAGGTGTGGAGAATTAATTTCCCATGTTGGTAATGACCATGTCTAGGATATTGGAGCACCTGGTGGGATTATAGGTTAGTTTATCCAGGGCATTGGGAATTATGAATTCCAAGAACTGTTGGGCAAAGGTGTTGGTAGACGAGTACTTTTCCCAGTTAATGGTAGGGTAGTTGAAATCACCCAGTATTACAGTGTTTTGTTGTATCTAAATATTTTCCAGTATGTTTTGAAAGGTGTAGTGAGAATCTTGGGAGATGGTGGGGGATCTGTAGCAAGCTATACAATCTGGATTGCAGTCTTACCTAGTGTTAGTTGCACCTGGAGAATTTCAGACACATTGTGTTGGGCAACTAGCCTGGTGTTGTGAATATCCTTGGTGAATATGGGCACTCCTCCACCTTTAGTGTTTCAGTCCTGGTTTGGTGGCTGACAGATGTGGTAAGAGTTGTAGCTTGGTATTGCAGGGGTGTCTCTGGAACCTTGAACCAGGTCTCTGTTACTACACAGATATTGATGTTCTCCATTTGTATGAGTGCCTAGTGACTGTGAATGACCACAAAGCACTGATCCCTACACACACAGACACATACACACACTCTTATAGTTGCCATTCCTGGGATTAGAATTCCTATCTAACTAGTACATCATACTATAGCTTTACAGAGTTATAGAACACACCATGGAGCTTATAGGGCTACTCCTTCCCCAAAGGTGTATTTCAAGGTGTGACATCAGCAGGCTTGCCAAAGTAGGGCAATGGGGAGTGTACTGACTGTGAATGGCCACAAAAGCATTGATTCCTACACACACACACACACACACACACACACACACACACACACACACACACACACACACACAGTCTCATAGTTGCCATATCTGGGATTAGAACTCCTACCTAACTAGTACATCATATTATAGCATAACGCAGTTATAACATATGCCAAAGAGCTTACAGGGCTACTCTTTCCCCAAAGATGTATTTCAAGATGAATTACATCAGCAGGCTTGCCAAAGTAGGACAATGGGGAGTGCAGTGTGTGTGAATGGGACATAAACCATTCATCTTGAAGCACACACACACACAGCACTCAGTCACACACAGGTTTACATTTAACAGGTACGTGTATACAACTGATAGATGAATAATGACTTGTACAGTCATGTTACACAGTTATCACAAGCACCACAGACACTATAGTGCTGAGGGATACCAGAGGCAAATGTCTACAGATATTGACATTTGCACATCATGTGGTTATAGCCAATTGTATGTCTGCTGGGTGGGACAGGCCTCATGATAGGAGGCTCTTTGTCCCTGTCTGTCACTCTCTGCCACACATCTATGTATGTGTAAGTTTGGCCTATTATAGTGTGTTGCCCTTGGATATATGTGTATTCCTATCCAATGTGTGTGCAAAGCATGACTGGTGTGCAATGTGGAGTGTGTGCACAAACATCTGAAACTGCCAGATATGTATAGTCCACTGTTGTTGCCAGACATGGGCTTCATTGCTGTTAGTGTGAGAGCATGCCCAGTATGACCTTTCATTATTTTGTTGTCAGACGTGATCTTCATTTCTCTAAGTGTGGGAGCATGCCCAGTATGTCCTTTCATTATTTTGTTTTCAGACATGAGCTTTGTTTCTCTAAATCTGGAAGCATGCCCAGTATGACCTTCTGTATTGAATGTGTGAATCCATTCCAGGTAGGTTGTATTCCAGTGCAGGCTTTTGTGTTCTACACCTATAGCTAGCAACCTGTTTCTGCAGGATATCTGTAGATCGGTTAATGATATGGGGTCACAATGGGCAAAGGATAGTGGGTTACTGTAGGTAATTGTGTCTGTGCTGCTTCTGCTACATGGTTTTGGTGTTAGCAGAGATATTCAGACATCTGTACTGTTTTACACTTGATGTTTTACGTCATCAACTACTGTCAGGTATACATATTTGCTTGCAGTAATTTCCTGGGGAACACAGGGTGAATGAAGCTGTGTCCAGTATTGTGGTCTGCAGCCTACATATTCTTGCACAATCATGCCATTCTGGAGGGGAAGCTGCAGATATTTGCTGACGGTTCTGTGTAAATGGTTCAGCACCTTGGTACACTGGTGGCTGAGGATCCATTGCTTATACATCCATCGACGTGACAGTATGGCCATATCCTGCTGTGGCCATCCCTCACAGCTGTACAGATTCACACAGGTTACCCAGAGGCAGGGCTCATATATCTGCTCATTATCCCTTCACATTGTTGTTTACAAGCAGGTTTGCAGCCACCCATTCCTGTGTTTGCAGGCAGTAATAGTATGTGCACACAGGTGAGTTTCAGACTTCACACACTCCATGGCTTCCAAGCATCTACCTCCCCCTCTGTTATTCTATCCTCTTCCGCACCTTATGCAAACATTATCTGATAAGTTCCCTATAGTTATCACTTCATCCTAGCAGTATTTAGGGGTTGGTCCACAGTTCTTGCAGTAGGACATGGTGGACATGCTACTGGCATTTGTCGACATTGCCTTGCATTTGGGTTCTGTGGACTGTGTTATGTTATTTGGGAGTCCATGAGATAACATACACTGGTAGTATGGGTGAGACACAAGCCTTTTACAGAGGACTGTAGGGCATGTGGTAGTGATGCAGGCCATCTGAAGCAGACCGTTGCATTTTGTCACTCCTACAGTCCCAGGCTGCAAGCCACTATATTCCCCTGAGGTGACAGGGTAGGTGTGCAAGGTGTTAGTGTCAATAGTTTCTGTCCTTATTGATCCAGTGGTGTGGATGCTGGCAGGATGTTGCTCACAGCTAGAGACACACCTGCATGGGACACCTCTTTGGCATGCTGCATTCTGTCACTATTCCCATACAGAGGTGGGGGTCATATTGTACTCATTCCCAACAGCAGGGATAAGACCTGTGAGGTACCTGCGGCTGATGTTGGGGTTAGCTGGGTGTATGTGTGCTATGGAAGATACCTGAAGCTGACTCAGAGATATACGTGGGGCATTCCACTTATGCTGGCTTGAGCTGGGACATTAGCAGTTTCTCAGTGCTTCATCCCTGTGACTTTTGTGGTCTGCCAGTGTTTGGCCAGACAACATCAGTATTCCATACTACAAACCCAACTAATGTGTTGCTAACCTGTATGTACAATTCCAAAGGTGTGTCCATTTGACAGAAACATTTTACACACTCTCTGTCTAGGGTACCTCCATCTGTGTACTGTTTGTATGTCTGGGCCCACATTCATGCCATGTCTATCTTTCAGATGGTGACAGATATTACATCTGAACAATTAGTATGGCTTACTGCTGGAATTTGTCTTGCTGGGATGTTGTGTTTGGCACTGCAGTTGTGAGAAGTTGGCCCTGTCATCAGCAGTACTGGCCATTGACCACCAGGACACAACCCACCATGCCTACATGCTGACCACTGTCACACAATATATAACACAAACCAACCTAACACACACAGCCCTGCATATTGTACACAAGCTTCAATCTATCCTGCTTCTTTGCCCGGCTCAGTTAATCTGTGCTCCATTGTTATTGTACCTATGCATACATGTTACTACATTTCTACATAGAGTTGTGGGGGGGGGGGCACACCTGATGACTGTACACATTTGCTATGACTGTACCGGTATTTCAGGTACTCCATTTCATTCTGTATTCTGACCTATCATGCAGACTAGAGGCATATCAGTATACTACATTTCTTTGGTTTTATTGACCAACATTTCAGTTTAGATTTCTTACCCTTCAGAACTAACAGCCCACTGCCTGACCTGTTGTAGTCTGTCTGTGTAGGTCTGGAGGTGGGCTGTTCTCCATAGCCATCAATCAGAGGCCTTAGCACAGCCTTTATTTGTGTTTGTCTATGGCTGTCCTGCTGGCTGTGGCTGTTGTTGGGTATGTGAGCCTCACTGACTTGCATGTGTGTGTTCTATGGACACATATTTGGCCCACCACATGTCCTGCAGTGGGTTTTGTAACCTTGTCTAGTACTGGCTACTATGTTGACACCAGTATTTGTTACAGATTTCATGCTCACGATATAGGTGTTTACTATCTACTGGCATCCCATTCAGCCACCCGATTCCCTTGCATGCTCACATCCATACCATAGATACAAATAGCAAAACATACTACTCCATTCAGCAGTTGATAGGGGGAGTGACTTACCTTGTGGCTGTGCCAGTATTGAGGATGATGCTGGAGGGATGACTATGTCGGATGCACATAGTACACTTCCTATACATGGTTAAGCACAGGTAGTGACATGCTTGGCATCCCTTTTACTGTATGTGCAAGTCAGAGAGAGGTGTCATTCCTTGGGTTCCTACCATGTCAGTGTATGTGGTATGCGTATCCTCTTTCCAAGGACTGGGCATACCGAGCACTTGGCAATGGTGGGGGCCTGTGTGGCCCTGCCCCATGATGTTCCTGCTGCAGCATTGGCAAATCTTTGGTACAGCTGCATCATATGCCAGGTGTGGGAGTTGTGATAGCTTCCAGGGCTGCCAGCGCACACAGTTATTATAATGCCCTGGGCATCGCACATGACCTGGCAGTTGATGGAGGGGAAGCTCTTGTGGTTTATGTAGACCCTACCCGGCTCACTGGGTGGTGCTTTGATGTGCATGTGCATGCAGTCTATTGCACACACTATGTCAGGATATTCTGGTATTTGGTGAAAGAGATGCATATTGCTGGTCAATGCCTCACGGATGTTGAGGAAGAATATGTACTCACTGGCATGTGCTGACATGGCATCCAGGAACTGGTGGAGTACCCTGGATGCTGATGCCTGTAAGATCCCCATGATATCCCCAGTTGGCCTTTAGAAAGTACCTGTGGCTAGTATTCTTAAGCCTACACATGCCTTGGTATCCAGTGCGATGGGTACCCCTCTGTTGGTTCTGTGTGTGAGGTGTGGCCGGCACAGCTCAACAATTTGCAGTAGGAGGTCCCTGTCCACCCTATAGTGCTCCACTATCTCCAGCTCATGTAACCCCTGGTAGGTTAACCTGGGTCTGTACACTGTTCTCCTTCTCCTCACTGTGGGTTGGTCATCAGCATTCTCATCCTCACCACCCTCAGCCTCTTCCACATGTTGATTTATGAGAGTGAATGCAGCCCCTATCATTTTGTTGTGTTTGTTAGGTAAAATTTCCTCATTTTTGTATGCCAGTGGTGTAGAGTTTGTGGGATAAACCAGAGGAAAAAGTGTTTGCATAGTTCATAGTAGTGTGCTGGGCTGGGCTGGGCTGCTGCCTGTGTAATTGGCTGATACTGATACATTTCACCTGCCAGCTATGCTAGTTCTCCTTGATTACCTTCCTACTGTGGTTTTCCCTTTCCATTGCCTTACTGTTTAAGCCCAGGGGCGCGCAGCACAAACACAGCGCTCAGATGTGAACGGAGCTGCTATTTCCTGGTTTACTTTTTTTTTGTTTAAACCCTGGTGCGCAGCATGCACACCCATTTAGGTAATGTAAAGAGTGCTAGGCAGCTTCAGACATACCCCCTTCCTTAACTCCGCTAAGCTAAGGGCAAACCTGAGCCACAGAGCCCCAATAAGCTTACAGTATGCCTAACACACCCCTCTATAATGTCAGCTAGCTCTTAGGCTTGCACCATGGCTTTCCTGCACCTACACAGTTGAGTGCAGGCTAGCCATGAGGGGAAATCTGTGATTCAGTATCATTCCCCTCATTTGCATAGGATTATCTGCTCATGCCTAGTAACAAGTCCCACACTGAGCCTTCCCCCTTAGCAACCACTATTCACTGGCCTTGTTGTCTTCTGCCTGCTATTGACTATAATGTCAAAATTGTGATTTTGCAGAGAAAGCTTTTTTTTACGGTTTTTCTTTTATTTTTTGCAATTGTTTTCCATGCCAGTGGCCATATATTTGACCATTGACATGCTTTACACATTATATACACCATTTATTTGGAGCTACCATAGCTCCATTTTGTAGTTTGCAGAAATGTGCTCGATTAGTATCTGAGTACATTTCTGCAGGTTACACTAATCCTGCATGGATGACTGCCAGCTTCCTGGATCGGTAATTCACCTCATTTGCATGGTTTTCACCTGCAAATAGGGTAATTAGCATGCAGGAGCTGTGTCCGTGCAAGAATAGGACAGGAGCCCTTGTACCCATCCCGAAAGCTTGTTCCTGGATCTCTTGGTGGCCATATTGCCTCCAGCAGCTCCGGCACGCCGTGCAGAGCTTGCTGAATCCTGGAGACTACCCCTCTTCCACAAAACTCTATTAGAAATTCATTCACAAACTTTAATACCACCCTCTTGCAGATATTCCTTAATCACACCAATCCTAAAGGAAAACAAATCCCCAAACCTCTGTACCTCACATAGACCTATATCATTATTAAATAATGACTACAAGATATTTATGACAATATTAAATAACAGAATGAAAATACCGCTATCCAAAACAATAAATAATGATCAAACTGGATTTATATATCAAAGACACACTCATGACAATATTAAAAGGATATTTTCTCTTATAGATTATGTTAATAAAGAAAATAAATACTCATAATTGGCTTAGATATAGAGAAAGCCTTTGATTCTCTAAATCGGGACTATTTATTCAAAATCTTAATGCTATATGAATTTCCTGCATCCTTTGTTCATCTCCTAAACAATATATATATATATATATATATATATATATATATATATATATATATATATAGATATATATATATATATATAGATATATATATATATATATATATATATATATACAAATAATTTAGCATATGTCAAGTTAGATCCTTTTGCCTCTGAATCTGTACATATAACAAAAGGCACTAAATAAGGATGTCCCATGTCACCGATTCTATTTGCTCTGGCTATTTAAATATTGGCAGATTCAATTCATAGCAAGATAAAAATTAAAGGAATAGATGTTTATGAACAATACAATTCTAAAGTAATGCTATTTGCTGATGACATATTACTAACATTATCTAATACAAAAGAGACATTAGAAGAATTAGATAGATTAATTGACAAATTTCACATGAATTCAGGACTCCATTTCAATAAATCAAAATCAAATTTTTTATTTTTAAATAAAAAAAGAACTGCAGACTAAGGAGGATCACATCATAGGGAAACAATAATTTACCTTAAAATATCTAGGAATTGAGTTATGGAAGGATAATAATGAATTAGACTCAAAAAACTACAATAATATCATCAACACAATTAAAATATGTGTGAAAAAATGGAAGAAAATAATATTAACATTCGAAGATAGACTACAGTTAATAAAAATGGTTTTACTGCCCAAGATCCTATCTATAGCCTTGGCAATACAACTGTTACCAGAAAAGAATATAGTTAAAGAAATAAATTCATGCCTAATAAAATTTTTATGGTTTCCCAAAAGAAAGAGAATAGCTTTAATACATCATATCAGACCACAGAAACAGGGTGGATTAAACTTTCCTGATATAGAAACATATATAAAAGCATAAATATCTAAAACAATCTCATATTGGATAAGTCCAAATTACTCTGCAAATTGGAAAGAATTACTAACTGTAATGTCAATAAATTAATTGGATTTACAAAAAAAATTTCAAATAGATAAAAACAATTTGCCGTGGCACATATTATGTATTAGTATGCAATATAATGTAACTAAACCCATTAAAACTCGTATGATTAATTATTACATTGACTCATTTAGGAAAATTATTAATGCAAATATATCCCTGGATTCATGAAGCTCCATGCAAGAATAAGGCTATTCTTGCACGGAGTGGTTCGTCTCCATTTAGGATAGCAGCATGCCTTGCATATGCATGAAGGCATGCTGCTAACTAAACTAAATGGACGCTAAACAGGAACGAGCACAGAGGGCATGCATCAGCAGTGCCAGCACCTGAAACACACCCCCTTCACTCTGAAAGTGCCGTACAGCACTTTCTGACACAGATGAGTGTCAAACTATATAGTATTAGAGCCTGGCTCTAATATTATATAGTAAACAAGTATCTGCAGATACTGAAATGTAAATAGCTTACATTTCAGTGTCTGGGACACTGAAAAAAATAAATAACACAAACACCTAGAAGGCAGCAGCCTTCAAGTGAACACCCCCAAATTTATGCACTATTGACCTACATGCATGAAAGCAGTAGGGCAAGAGGAAAGGGATAAAAAATAAAAAAAAATGTAATACTGTTTTTTTTTTTCATGAAATAAATTCGAAGTTTAAGTGCCGAGCAGATTGTTTGCAGGGCGCGCCACTATGCTTAGCCTGGCTGAAATCCTGAAAATGATAGACAAGTGCTACTGTGATAGAAGATGTCATCAAGCTGCTAAAGAGTAGTGATACTGCCATGGTATAGCATGTGAAACATGCTCGGTTCAAATCCCCCCTCTGGCAAATTATTTAATAAACTTTTAAGGAATTTGAATGATAGGTGTCAATCATATCGCTCATGTATAGCACAGTAGGGGTGGGAATATGAAAATTATAAAGGTAAAAAATAAGTTATAAATTTAATGGAAAAAATAGATTTAAGCAATGTTTTGCCAGTGTAAGCATTGCTCACCTACTGTCAGCTCTGCTTAGTTGGTGTAAGCATTACTATGCAGATTTTCATGGAGCTAAGCATAGTGCAGTATATTAAAACTGGCCAATCAAGAGAAAGTGCAGGAAAACTGCCCTATTTAAACTGCACAGGCAGGAATACAGCCATAATCATTTGGGATTGCACACAGCAAGACCAAAATGGCTGGCATTGCAGAAGGTGTGTGCTTTCAAGCACAACATTGGGGCATCCATGAGTCCAGTGTCATGGTTGGGCTCCTAGTTAAAAACCATGATGGTAGCCTACTGCAGGGCCAGTACCGGTGCTCGCTGTATAAAGCGGAGGCCTGAGACCAGCTTGCACGTGATCTCACTAGTGCCAGTGGCATACCCCGAACTAGTGAGCAGGTATGCCATCACCATAATGACCTGAAGCAGAGGAGGGGTGCACTTTTGGACCAGTGGATCCAAGAAGCCCGAGTGCAGGATGTCCCACCTGTCTGTAAGTATGCAGTCTTATGTATCTCTAAGTATGGAAAAAGTTCAACTTGTGACTGTGCATGTGTGATTAATGTGTGATGTCTCCCCATACAGCTGCTGCAGAGAGATCCCAGAATGTGCAGGCTCATGCCAAGCGACTGGCCCGGCTGTGTCAAAAGTATGGTGAGTACAGAATTCCCCCTAATATTAGCAGTAAGAAATCAAAATTATAGTAATGGTAGTACTGCCTATATGTAACTGTGCTGTAAAAGTCAGGAATAAATGCCCATGTCAGGCTGCCAGTGTTACAATGGAGTATTCCCAGCTGCTGTGTAATACAGATATCAGTAGCAAACAATGTACACTATGCATTAGAGGAATATTAGAATATGTATGAGTGTGTCCGAGTGAACCTGCCAATAAAGTGCCATGTCAGGGCTACTGTAACAGAAGTGAAAAGCATTCCCTTGTGCAGATCATGCAGGAATAGTGAGTGCGAAGTTCTGAGTCATACACAGATATGTACGTCAAAACTAATAAAGGTGATCCCAAACACTGGTGTGTGTCATCTCACTGATAAAACTAATCTAATCTGATAAATAGAAATGTTTATGTCCTGCAGAATGCATTAACTGAGGTGAACTGATTCAGCACTACTTGTCTACATACTTTAGAATGGGCATGTCAAATAACTGGAGAAAAGCAACAGTACATATTCCCATCAGAATGAGTGTTTCTGCCATTTCACACTGAGCTAATCGGAGGAAGGGCACTGAGCAAACTGATCTGTGATATATAACATTGAGTATCCTGTTTTTGCTTATTTTTATGAGTTATTTATAGCACTTTCATTGTCTGCTGTATACTTTTCCTGCTAGTTTCACTGTGTGTGAGGTATTAACTGGTAATTTTCTACATTTGTTAAGCATCTGTTTGGGTTTGTTTGTTCTGATTTCCTGCCAAGAAATGTATCATATAACTTATTTGTTTGCAGTTAAAAGCATTCTCTAGAGTCTCCTTGCTCATTTATCTGTTTAAAACTTTCATTTAAAGACTCACTGCTGCTTTTCTGCTGTGATAAACATTTCTGCAGTTTTTTTCTACCTAAGTAGTGTGGGTAATTGTAGCATTGTCCATATTCAGGCTTGTGTTTTGGGCCTAGTTGTTTGTTGGTAGAGGCTGTGTGTCGAGCACATGTTCCAGGCCATCTTAGTTTAGTCAAAGCCAGTCTTGCATTTCAGTTTGAGGGAAGTGTTTATGGTCATTGGCTGATTGGGGTTACCTGGACTACTGCTTGGAATAAGCACCTCATTGGTTCTTTCAAGCTCTTTTTAAAGTTGTTTCAGGTTTCAACTTTCTGTTACTTAAAAAGTTAACTTGTGAGTGTTTCTGTCATTTCACACTGAGCTAATCAGAGGAAGGGCACTGAGCAAACTGATCTATGATATATATAACATTAAGCATCCTGTTTTTTGCTTACTTTTACAAGTTATTTATAGCACTTTTATTGTCTGCTGCATACTTTTCTAGCTAGTTTCACTGTGTGTGAGGTGTTAACTGGTAATTTTCTACATTTGTTAAGCATCTGTTTGGGTTTGTTCTGATGTTTGTTTCCCACCCTCCCTCCCTATTGGTATCCTGTTCTTATACTTGTTGGCTTTGCAGTTATCCACCCCTAGTGTAAATTTGATCTGGGACACTCATCCCAGTCTAGTGTCGTTATTTCATTCTACCTAATACAGGGAGAACATTTGAGAAGCCAACCCACTTAGTTTCTTAACCTTAAATTATTTACTGCTCCGCCTTTCTCCTTTTCCACTTTACAAAAAAAAAAAATAATTATTCACTTGTTTCCTGCCTTTCTTATAAGTTGTCTAGTCCACATACAAATTTGCTGTATCCAGGACTGTTTGTAAGTTTCTGAACCCCCAAGCCTTTCTGTGTTGGAGGGAAGCCTTCTAGCTTATCAGTGCTAGGCAGCTTCAGACACATCCCCTTTCTTAGCTCTGCTAAGCTAAGGGCAAACCCGAGCCACAGAGCTCCAATAAGCTTACAGTATGCCTAACACACCCCTTTATAATGTCAACTAGCTCTTAGGTTTGCACCATGGTTTTCCTGCACCTACACGGTTGGGTGCAGGCTAGCCATGAGGAGAAATCTGTGATTCAGTATCATTCCTCTCATTTGCATAGAATTTCCTGCTAATGCCTAGTTACAAGTCTGACACTGAGCCTTCCCCCTTAGCAACCACTATTCACTGGCCTTGTTGCCTTCTGCCTGCCATTGGATCTAATGGCAAAATTGTGATTTTGCTGAAAAAGCTTTTTTTCAATGTTTTAGTTTTATTTTCATGCCGATCCCATTTGCACACTGCTGCCCTATTCTTAAATGGCCAAAATCGGCCAAAAAAAAAGTTATTTTTTGTTATTTTGAAACTATTTTCCATTCCAATGGCCATATATTTGACCATTGGCATGCTTTCCACATTATATACACCCTTTATTTGGATCTGTCATGGTTCCATTTTGTAGTTTGCAGAAATGTACTCAGTTACTAACCGAGTACATTTCTGCAGGTTACACTAATCTTGCACGAATGGCTGCCAGCTTCCTGGATTGCTAATTCACCTCATTTGCATGGTTTTCACCTGATGTGTACCCATCTATGCCAACTTAGTATTGGCAGATTGGGATCCGAATTTTGTTTTCAAGTCAGATTACAGGTCCAACATTATGTTATACTTACGTTACCTGGATGATATCTTGATTCATTGGAATGGGTCTAGAAACAAGGTGGAGGCATTTATTGATTATTTTAATCAAATAACCGAGTTTCTGAAATTTACCAATCATATCAACAAACATCAAATAGAGTTCCTGGATATTCTGCTTTATGTAGAGAAGGAACAAATTCATTCAAAATTTTTTTGTAAAAAAACATACAGCAATTATTTTTTGCATTATAATAGCTGCCACCATGACCACCAAAAAAAAATGTGGTTAAGAGGCAAATGATACGGACATCTAGGTTGGTTAGCCAGGATATCTGTTTTCAAAGCTGAAATGGCCCATTTAGTTGACATGTTCCGGAACAGAAGTTATCCAATGGAGTTACTTAATAAGAATAGTGCGGAGATAGAAGAAGATCTAGTGATTGTATGCCCATACTCTTGGACAACAATAGAAAATCTGACAAAGTTAACAGTTCTGCTCAAAATAACCCTAATCATAACTACTCTGCTGGTATGATGTTGGAGTTTAATCCAACAACAGTTAAGGTTAGGAATATCATTAATGCTGTATGGGATAGTATTTTTACGCAAGACAGCAAGAATATAATAGGAATTTCCCCTACGTTTATTAACAGCAGGGTATCAAATTTGAAAGAACCGTTTGAGAGAAATGCTTTCAGTCAAGATAACAGACCCTCACACATAAGTAAGTGCGGCACATGAAGTGTCTGTAAATATATTAATGACAGACCTTATTTACAAATTTGCAGTTACAAAAGAACTTTAAGATGTCCAGGACATTGTAACTGTAATATGAAGATGGACTACCTTACTCTCATTCATAGCTCTGGAGACTGATTCAAAGATGTCAGTCAGGTTCAGCAGACAAGATTGTCCCTTCACGAATCCAACCTGGGTGGGGTCCAGTGTTTGAAGGTTGCCACTGTCTTTGTTTATAAGTTCCATGATAATATGTTCCATGGCCTTGCAGATTAGGCTCATCAGACTGATGAGCAGTAGTTCCCAGGATCGAAGGTGCATCCCCTTATGGAGTGGGATAACTGTAGCTGTGAACCACTCAGTGAAAACAAAGTCTGAGATGAGGCTATTATTAAACATGACACTTAGGTGAGGTGCCAGTTCTTGTTGTAGTTCATGTAGTACACAGCCCTGGATGTTGTCTCGTCCCATGGATGCTGTATTCTTAGCTTTGGAGAGTGTGTTTTTTACCTGTGTGGCCGTTATTACCATAATCTTGCAATCTTTCAGTATTGAGATGGGCCCCTTAGGGGGTGAGAGGGGGTGCACTTGGCACTGAATCGATCTGCCAGGATATTGGCAATATCCTTGGGATCTGTATATTTAATGCCATTCTGTTGTATCTCAGACTAGATCTGAGCATTGCCATTTAGATTCCTGACATAGCTATAGAATGGCTTGCGGTTGTCTTTGGAATCTTTGGCTATGTTATTTTCATAACTAGGTTTGGAGGATTTTATGAGGGATCTCAGCTTCTTACTGAGGCTGGTAAGGGAGTTTTTTGCATCCTGGGATTTTCCTCTTTTCTCCAACAGTTTCTTCCTTTTGTTGTAAAGTTTGTTTATGGCAGGGGACCACCAGAATGGCTTCCTTTTCTTGGAGAAGAGTGTCTTGGTTGTATTTGGGATGGCACAATTCATGCACAAGTGGATCTGCTCGTACAGTGCTTTAGTGTAGCATTCAGCAGTTGAACTTTCAGTTCCCGTCTGCATGGGTGTCATGAAGTTTGTCACTTCTGACTTGTGTAGCATGAAGTTGGCATTGGAGAAGTTTTTTACAGAGGTTTCCTTACTGGGAGGTGGGGGAGGGATCTGGATGTCAAGGGTGATTAGCTTATGGTCAGACCTGACCACCGAGGGGGTGACCATAGGTGTGGAGCATCAATTTCCCATGTTGGTAATGACCAGGTCTAGGATATTGGAGCACCTGGTGGGACTATAGGTTAGTTTATCCAGGGCATTGGGAATTATGAATTCCAAGAACTGTTGGGCAAAGGTGTTGGTACATGAGTACTTTTCCCATTTAATGGTAGGGTAGTTGAAATCACCCAGTATTAAGGTGTTTGGCTGTATCTTAATATTTTCCAGTATGTTTTGAAAGGTGTAGTGAGAATCTTGAGGCATGGTGGGGGATCTGTAGCAAGCTATACAATATGGATTGCAGTCTTACCTAGTGTTAGTTGCACATGGAGAAATTCAGACACATTGTGTTGGGCAACTAGCCTGGTGGTGTGAATATCCTTGGTGAATATGGACCTTTAGTGTTTCAGTCCTGGTTTGGTGGCCGACACATGTGGCAAGAGTTGTAGCTTGGTATTGCAGGGGTGCTCTCTGGAGCCTTGAACCAGGTCTCTGTTACTGCACAGATATTGATGTTCTCCATTTGTAGGAGTGCCTAGTGACTGGGAATGGCCACAAAGCATTGATCCCTACACACATACACACACACAAACTCTCATAGTTGCCATGTCTGGGATTAGAATTTGTGTCTAACTAGTACATCATACTATAGCTTTACAGAGTTATAGAACACACCACGGAGCTTATAGAGCTACTCCTTCCTCAAAAGTGTACTTCAAGGTGAGTGACATCAGCAGGCTTGTCAAAGTAGGGAAATGGGGAGTGTACTGACTGTGAATGGCCATAAAAGCATTGATTTCTACACACACACAGTCTCATAGTTGCCATATCTGGGATTAGAACTCCTACCTAACTAGCACATCATACTATAGCATAACACAGTTATAACACACACCACAGAGCTTACAGGGCTACTCTTTCCCCAAAGATGTATTTCAAGGTGAATTACATCAGCCGGCTTGCCAGAGTAGGACAATGGGGAGTGCAGTGTGTGTGAATGGGCCATAAAACATTCATCTGGAAGCACATACACACAACACTTAGTCACACACAGGTTTACATTTAACAGGTACGTGTATACAACTGCTAGATGAATAATGACTTGTACAGTCATGTTACACAGTTATCACAAGCACCACAGACACTATAGTGCTGATGGATACCAGAGGCAAATGTCTACAGGTACTGACATTTGCACATCATGTGGTTTTAGCCAATTGGATGTGTACTGGGTGGGACAGGCCTCATGATGGGAGGTTCTTTGTCCCCATCTGTCACTGTCTTCCACACATCTATGTATGTGTAAGTTTGGCCTATTATAGTGTGTTGCCCTTGGATATATGTGTATTCCTATCCAATGTGTGTGCAAAGCATGACTGGTGTGTAATTTGAAGTGTGTGCACAAACATCTGAAACTGCCAGATATGTATAGTCCACTGTTGTTGCCAGACATGGGATTCATTTCTGTAAGTGTGAGAGCATGCCCAGTATGACCTTTCATTATTTTGTTGTCAGACATGATCATGCCCAGCATGACCTTTCATTATTTTGTTGTCAGACGTGATCTTCATTTCTCTAAGTGTGGGAGCATGCCCAGTATGTCCTTTCATTATTTTGTTGTCAGACATGAGCTTTGTTTCTCTAAATCTGGAAGCATGCTCAGTATGACCTTCTGTATTGAATGTGTGAATTCATTCCAGGTAGGTTCTACTCCAGCGCAGGCTTTTGTGTTCTACACCTATAGCTAGCAACCTGTTTCTGCAGGATATCTGTAGATCGGTTGACAATATGGAGTCACAATGGGCAAAAGATAGTGGGTTACTGTAGGTAATTGTGTCTGTGCTGCTTCTGATACATGGTTTTGGTGTTAGCAGAGATATTCAGACATCTGTACTGTTTTACACTTGATGTTTTACGTCATCAACTACTGTCAGGTATACATATTTGCTTGCAGTAATTTCCTGGGGAGCACAGGGTGAATGAAGCTGTGTCCAGTATTGTGGCCTGCAGCCTACATATTCTTGCACAATCATGCCATTCTGGAGGGGAAGCTGCAGACATTTGCTGACAGTTCTGTGTAAATGGTTCAGCTCCTTGGTACAGTGGTGGATGAGGATCCAATGCTTATACATCCATCGATGTGACAGTATGGCCATATCCTGCTGTGGCCATACCTCACAGCTGTACAGATCCACACAGGTTACCCAGAGGCAGGGCTCATATATCTGCTCATTATCCCTTCGCATTGTTGTTTACAAGCAGGTTTGCAGCCACCCATTCCTGTGTTTGCAGGCAGGAATAGTATGTGCACACAGCTGAGTTTCAGACTTCACACACTCCATGGCGTCCATGCTTCTACCTCCCCCTCTGTTATTATTTCCTCTTCTGCACCTTATGCAAACATTATCTGATAAGTTCCCTATAGTTATCACTTCATCCTAGCAGTATTTAGGGGTTGGTCCACAGTTCATGCAGTAGGACATGGTGGACATGCTACTGGGATTTGTCGACATGGCCTTGCATTTGGGTTCTGTGGACTGTATTATGTTGTTGTTTGGGAGTCCATGAGATAACATACATTGTCAGTACTGGTGAGACACATACCTTTGACAGAGGACTTTATGACATGTGGTAGAGATGCAGGCCATCTGTAGCAGACTGTTGCATTCTGTCACTCCTACAGTCCCAGGCTGCAAGCCACTATATTCCCCTGGGGTGACAGAGTAGGTGTGCAAGGTGTTAATGTCAATAGTTTCTGTCCTTATTGATCCAGTGGTGTGGATGCTGGCAGGGTGTTGCTTACAGCTAGAGACACACCTGCATGGGACACCTCTTTGGCATGCTGTATTCTGCCACTATTCCCATACAGAGGTGGGGGCCATATTGTACTCATTCCCAAAAGCAGGGATAAGACCTGTGAGATACCTGTGGCTGATGTTGGAGTTAGCAGGGTGCATGTATGCTATGGAAGCTACTTGCAGCTGACTCAGAGATATACGTGGGGCATTCCACTTATGCTGGCTTGAGCTGGGACATTAGCAGTTTCTCAGTGCTTCATCCCTGTGACTTTTTTGGTCTGCCAGTGTTTGGCCATACGACATCAGTATTCCATACTACAAATCCAACTAATGTGCTGCTAACCTGTATGTACAATTCCAAAGGTGTGTCCATTTGACAGTAACATTTTATACACTCTCTGTCTAGGGTACTTCCATCTGCGTCCTTTTTGTATGTCTGGGCCCACATTCATGCCATGTCTATCTTTCAGATGGTGAAAGATATTACATCCGAACAATTAGTATGGCTTACTGCTGGAATTTGTCTTGCTGGGATGCATTGTGTTTGGCACTGCAGTTGTGAGAAGTTGGCCCTGTCATCAGTAGTAATGGCCATTGGCCACCAGGACACAACCCACCATGCCTACATGCTGACCACTGTCACACAATATATAACACAAACCAACCTAACACACACAGCCCTGCATATTGTACAAATGCTTCAATCTATCCTGCTTCTTTGGCCGGCTCAGTTAATCTGTGCTCCACTGTTATTATACCTATGCATACATGTTACTACCTTTCTACGTAGGGTTGTGGGGGGGGGAACACCTGACAACTGTACACATTTACTATGACTGTACTGGTATTTCAGGTACTCCATTTCATTCTGTATTCTGACCTATCATGCAGACTAGAGGTATATCAGTATACTACATTTCTTAGGTTTTATTGACCTACATTTCAGTTTTAGACTTCTTACCCTTAATAACTAACAGCCCACTGCCTGATCTGTTGTAGTCTGTCTGTGTAGGTCTGGAGGTGGGCTGTTCTCCATAGCCATCAATCAGAGGCCTTAGCACAGCCTTTATTTGTGTTGTCTGTGCCTGTCCTGCTGGCTGTGACTGTTGTTGGGTATGTGAGCCTTACTGACTTGCATGTGTGTGTCCTATGGAGACATATTTGACCCACCACATGTCTTGCAGTGGATTTTGTAACCTTGTCTAGTACTGGCTACTATGTTGACACCAGTATTTGTTACAGATTTCCTGCTGCCTATATAGGTGTGTATTATCTGCTGGCATCTCATTCAGCCATCCGATTCCCTTGCCTGCTTGCATCCATACCATAGATACAAGTAGCAAGACATACTACTCCATTCAGCAGCTGATAGGGAGAGTGACTTCCCTTGTGGCTGTGCCAGTATTGAGGATGGTGCTGGAGGGATGACTATGTCGGATGCACATAGTACACTCCCTATACATGGTTAAGCACAGGTAATGTCATGCTTGGCATCCCTTTTACTGTATGTGCAAGTCAGAGAGAGGTGTCATTCCATGGGTTCCTACCATGTCAGTGTATGTGCTATGCGTAGCCTCTTTCCAAGGCCTGGGTATACTGGGCACTTGGAAATGGTGGGGGGCTGTGTGACCCTGCCCCATGATGTTCCTGCTGCAGCTGTTTCCACAGAATCATATTGTGTAGCATGGCACATGCAATGACAATTTGGGTACATGTAGCTGTTGAGTACTGAAGGCTCCACCAGATATATCCAGGTACTGGAACCATGACTTGAGCATCCCAAACAGATGCTCTTTTATGATTCTGGTCTGAGCGTGAGCCTCATTATGGAGTTCTTGTTCGGATATGTGCGCATTTCTGATTGGTGTCATCAGCCGTGGCTCCAGTGGGTAACCAGCATTCCCCAGTAGGTGGCCATATGGGATGTCCCCATTGGCAAATCTTTGGTACAGCTGCATCATATGCCAGATGTGGGAGTTGTGATAGCTTCCAGGGCTGCCAGCACACACATTCATTATAATGCCTTGGGCATCGCACATGACCTGGCAGTTGATGGAGGGGAAGCTCTTGTGGTTTATGTAGACTCTACCTGGCTCACTGGGTGGTGCTTTGATGTGTATGTGCATGCAGTCTATTGCACCCACTATGTCAGGGTATTCTGGTATTTGGTAGAAGAGATGCATATTGCTGGTCAATGCCTTATGGATAATGAGGAAATATATGTATTCACTGGCATGTGCTGACTTGGCACCCAGGAACTGGTGGAGTACCCTGGATGCTGATGCCTGTAAAATCCCCATGATATCCCCAGTTGGCCTTTAGAAAGTACCTGTGGCTAGTATTCTTAAGCCTACACATGCCTTGGTATCCACTGCAATGGGTCCCCCTCTGTTGGTTCTGTGTGTGAGGCATGGCCGGCACAGCTCAACAATTTGCTGTAGGAGGTCCCTGTCCACCCTATAGCGCTCCACTATCTCCAGCTCATGTAGCCCCTGGTAGGTTACCCTGGGTCTGTACACTCTTCTCCTTCTCCTCACTGTAGGTTGGTCATCAGCATTCTGATCCTCACCACCCTCAGCCTCTTCCACATGTTGATTCATGAGAGTGAATGCAGCCCTATCATTTTGTTGTGTTTGCTTGGTAAAATGTCCTCATATGTGTACTTCAGTGATGTAGAGTTTGTGGAAAAACCAGAGCAAAAGGTGTTTGCATTCTTCATAGTTCATAGGTTCATAGGTTCATAGGTTGGTACTAGGCTATCAGCCCTAAGGCCTATACAAGACTAGCCATAACAATTCCCTGGAAATTGTATAGGTTCATAGGTTCATAAGTTCACACTAGGCTATCTGCCCTGGGGCAATTATAAGCCTAGCCCGATTCTGTATGGCTTACGCCACCCCTTGATTTGAGTGTACTGTGCCCTTTTTAAGGTTTAGTTTACTGTGCCTCTGTCTAATAGTGACACGGGAGTAATCCCTGGGACAAACCTACAATCCCCCATCCACTTATCGAGATTCTTCTTGAAGAGATTCAGTGAGGTGCTCTGCCTTACATGAACTGGAATTCTATTCCAGAGCGAAGGGAGCCTCTGGGTTATGAACCTGTCCCTCCAGCAAGTTCTATTTATTTCTGTGCTGAGGTTCAAGCCCTCGAGCATGTGGCTCTAAGGGATTTAGATTTACTGAGGTGGAGCATGTCCATTAATTCTGGATTTGACATAGCTTTGTATGTCAGGCATAGATCGCCTTGAAGTAGGCGGTATGCAACTGAGTAGAGCTGGAGTTTTTTTAACCGAGCAGCATATGGCATCTGTTTGAGACCCTTGATCCTCTTGGTGAGATACTTTTGGGGTCTTTCTAATTGCTGCAGGTGTCGGGTAAGGTGCATCCCAAAAGGGGCATTGTATTCTATGATGGGTCTGATGAGGGATGAATAAAGGGGCACGATTACCTCTCTTGATCTAGATGTGAAACCCTTCGTGATGAGGTGGGTTATGTAGAAGGTCTTTCTAACCACTTTGGCAATGTGGTTTTCAAAGGAGAGATTGCTATCAACTTGGGTCCCCAGGTCCCTAATAACTTTCTCTGTACTTAATGGGTTTCCGCCTATGTGGTAATTTGTGAGTACATTGTTTTTGCCAAAGGGTATGACTATACATTTTTTGGCATTTAGCTTTAAACCATGGCACTGGCACCATTTATCTGTCTCTGTGAGACCTTTTTGAAGGATGTTTGTGTCTGCTGGAGAGTTGATTATGGCACCCAGTTTGCAGTCTGCGAACTTGGTGAGCCATAGTCCTCCCATGTTTGCCTGTACCTCGGAAAAGTATATACCGAACAAGAGTGGTCCCAGGACAGAACCCTGTGGGATGCCACTTGTGACCGGTTTCGAGTCTGACATGGCTCCAGCAACTCTCACTCTGTGGGTTCTGTCTTTGAGCCAATTTGCGACCCATCTTGTGACATAGGGGTTTGTATTTGAGCTGGATAGCTTATCTATGATGCCCGAGTGGGGTATTGTGTCAAATGCCTTTGCAAGGTCCAGATAGGCTGTGTGGACTACCTTCCCTTCATCTATGGCTTTGGTGACTGTTTCAAAGAAGTCAACTAGGTTCAAAAGGCAGGATCTGCCCTTGACAAAGCCGAACTGGGTAGGATCTAGTGTCTGTAGGTCCCCAATGTCTTTGTTTATGAGCTCCATGATGATCCTCTCCATAGCCTTGCAGACTAGGCTAGTCAGGCTTATGGGGCGATAGTTTCCAGAGTCTGTAGAGGCTCCACCTTTGTGGATTGGGACCACTGTTGCTGTACGCCATTCTGTGGGCACATATCCTGTAGTGAGGCTGAGATTGTATAGCTGTTTTATTTGAGGGGTTAGTTCCTCTTGTAGTTCATGTAGGACGCAACCTGGGATGCCATCTGGTCCCATGGAAGCAGTGTTTTTTGCTTTGGAGAGGGCAGCCTTCACCTGAGCATCTGAGATATTTGGGAGGCAGCCCTCTGCCGGGATAGATACTTGCTCTTTTGGGGGGGGGGTGGAGAAGTTTGCACTGAACCTGTCTGCCAGGATACTGGTGATGTCTGTGGGTTCAGTGTATTTTTTGTCATTTAGAATCAACTCAGAACAAGTCTGGGAGTTGCATCCCAGGTTTCTAACATAACTGAAAAAGCCTTATGATTGTCTTTGGTGTCCTGTGCAATTTTTCTCTCGAAGCTGGCCTTGGAGGATTTTATGAGGGATCGTAATTTTTTGCTAGTACTGATCAGAGATACCTTCCCTATTAGGGATTTTGCTCTATCATGTAGTAGCTTCCTCCTTCTGTTGTACAGTTTATTTATGGCAGAGGTCCACCAGACTGGACGCCTGCCTTTGGATGATTGGGTCTTGGTTTTGTTTGGGATAGCATGATCCATGCATTCCTGGAGATGTCTGTAGAATGCATTTATATAGGATTCTGCAGTTTGGGCTGTAGTTTCCTCTGGCCCTGGGGCCTTGAAGGATTCCACTTCAGTTTTGAGAAGTGAGAAGTTCGCTTTTGAGAACTTTTTCACTGTGGTTTTCTGGGCTGGGGGTGGGTTCGGGATGTGGACATCCAGTGAAATTAATTTATGGTCTGATCTTACCAATGAGGGATATACTTCTGGTGTGGAGCATAGAGTCCCCATATTGGTAATGATCAGGTCTGGTATGTTGTCCCCTCTTGTGGGAGTGGTGACTAGTTGTTCTATAGCATTTGAGTTTATAATTTCCAGGAATCTTTGGGCTAAGTTGCTGGGGCTTGAGTAGTGCTTCCAGTCAATGTTTGGGTAGTTGAAGTCACCCAATATAATGGTGTTCGGAGAGATCTTCATGTTCTCCAATGTTTTCAGGAAAGCCGAATGGGATTCCTGACTTTGAGAGGGTGGTCTGTAGGATGCTATAAACTGAAAAGCAGCCTTGCCCACTGTTAGTTGCACATGGATGGTCTCCGATACTTTGTGCAATGTCACTAACCTGGAGGTGTGGATATCCTTGATAAATATGGAAACTCCCCCTCCTTTTGTGGTTCGGTCTGGGTTTTGGGGCCGAAAAGCATGATATGAGGTATTGCCTGGTAGTGCTGGGGTGCTCTCTGGAGCCTTGAACCAGGTTTCTGTCACTGCACAGATATCAATGTTCTCCATACTGAGGATAGCTTCGAAAAGTGCATCTTGAGGTTAAGACTTCTGGCGTTTAGCAGCATCACCCTTAGTTTCTTGTTCCTTGTGCTGTCTATGGGGGTGGGTTTGACTTTTGAGCCTTGCCTAAAAAAGGCACTATGGGGGTGGCAAGAGCCTTTGCCAATATCCAAAAGCCCAGTGGTGACAGGTGCAAGCCGTCCCTAGCAAAGCAACGTGGCTTGTCAAGCATGTCATCCCAGGCTGACAGACACTGGATCCCCTTTGAATGACACCAAAATTTTAGCCAATTGTTAAAATCGATCATTTTGTCTTTGTACTGTGGCATCATTCTAGGTGAGGGTAAGATGCTGCTCAAGGTCAGGGTCATACCAACCTGGGCTACATGATCAGAGAGCTCCTCTATGTCTCTTTTCATGTAGTCCAGGGAGGTGTCTCAGGTCATTCACACCAGCATGTACAATGACTGAGTCATATTTGTATTTGCTTTGGAGTGACCTGAGTGCTTGTGTTATGTGTTGGATCCTAGCACCCGACAGGCAGCTCACTGTGACCTTCTCTTTATTCAGCCTGGTGAGCAGGACGTCAGTGAGTCTGACAATAGAGTCACCTATAACAAGAGTATCAGGTGTGTTATTCAGCCTTAAGGGCTGTGGCTGCTTGGCACACTGACTTTGTGGGTTATGTGTTGTGTGTGTTTTGTTTTGAGGTAGCGTTTGCTTGGATTTCTGCTTTTGAGGTCTCTGTTGCTTAGGTAGATTTTTATTTAGAGCCTCCGAGTATGTTTTTGTGTATTTATGTGTTTGGTTCGCTGATGTGGTGGGACTATGTGATACTGGAATTGTGTTGTGTGAGGTTACCTTCTCCTCCTGACTGGTTACACCAGTTTTGAGATGAGAGAGCTCAGCCTCCAGTTTGGCTAAATAGTTGCATCTCTCACATATATTTGAACCTGTTTGGAGGAGGAGAGGGTTGTCCATGTACATGAGACAGTTGTAACATTGCCTCAAAATTCCCAGATTCACCAGCTGGACTGGAGAGGAAACCATTGACTGACCTTTGGACATGCTAGAGTAATAGGGAAACTGAAAGTAAGATGGACCAATAGAGGACAGGGTAATCGTAGAGAGTATAAGAGTAAGTAGTGCTTATGGTTTAATAGTGCTAACTTGTAGGATTACTTAATTGGACCAGTGAAGGGCCTTAGAATGAGAATATGGTGTTTAAATTGAGAGATAGAGCAGTTCTAAGGGAAAAAGTGAAGAGCAGACTTTGTGGAGCCAGGAATAGTTTAAACCCAATTAGGCGGCGCTGCCCGTTGTTGCGCTATGCTCAAAAATGCGCAAAACCACGCAAAAGAGGGTTTTAAGAGAGGAAGATGAAGGAGTTTTGGAATTGACCCAAAATGGCCAATAAAACTACAGTTTCGAGTCAGTAACCACTCCCACAGGGGCAGACAGGCTGCTCAATGTTTTTCACTGCCACTGATCAACAGAGTGTTTTTCACTGCCACTTATCCCACAATATTTACTTCTCTGGGCCCCTGTCTAGCAGGGTGACTGACATGATCCCCGGGGTGAATTTCTTATCTCCCATCCAATCATCAAGGTTCCTTTTGAAGAGGGCCAATGAGGTGCTCTGCTTGACATGTATGGCCAGTCTATTCCAGAGTATGGGGAGTCTCTGGGTCAGGAACCTATCCATCCAGCATGTTTTGTTCAATGTGATGAAAAGGTTTAGATCCCTGGATTGTGTGGCTCTGAGGGATTGGGATTTCTTTAAGTGGAGCATGTCCGACAGCTCAGGGTTTGACATGGCCTTGTATGTTAAGCAGAGATCACCTCTGAGTAGACGATATGCCACAGAGTATAGCTGGAGTTTTTTTAGACGGTCAGCATAGTAGTGTGCTGGGCTGGGCCGGGTTGAGCTGCTGCCTGTGTAATTGGCTGATTCTGATGCATTTCACCTGCCAGCTATGCTAGCTCTCCTTGATTACATTCCTACTGTGATTTTCCCTTTCCATTGCCTTCCTGTTTAAGCCTAGGGGCGCGCAGCACAAACACAGTGCTCAGATGTGAATGGAGCTGCTATTTCCTGGTTTACTATTTTTTTGTTTAAACCCTTGTGCGCAGCATGCACACCCATTTAGGCAATGCAAAGTGTGCTAGGCAGCTTCAGACACACCCCCTTCCTTAACTCTGCTAAGCTAAGGGCAAACCTGAGCCACAGAGCCCTAATAAGCTTACAGTATGCCTAACACACCCCTCTATAATGTTGGCTAGCTCTTAGGCTTGCACCATGGCTTTCCTGCACCTACACAGTTGAGTGCAGGCTAGCCATGAGGGGAAATCTGTGATTCAGTATCATTCTCCTCATTTGCATAGGATTACCTGCTAATGCCTAGTAACAAGTCCCACACTGAGCCTTTCCCCTTAGCAACCACTATTCACTGGCCTTGTTGTCTTCTGCCTGCTATTGACTATAATGTCAAAATTGTGATTTTGCAGAGAAAGCTTTTATTTAGGGTTTTTATTTTATTTTTTGCAACTGTTTTCCATGCCAGTGGCCATTGGTATGCTTTACACATTATATACACCCTTTATTTGGAGCTCTCATAGCTCCGTTTTATAGTTTGCAGAAATGTACTCGGTTAGTATCTGAGTACATTTCTGCAGGTTACACTAATCCTGCATGGATGACTGCCAGCTTCCTGGATCACTAATTCACCTCATTTGCATGGTTTTCACCTGCACATGGGGTAATTAGCATGCAGGAGCTGTGTCCATGCAAGAATAGTACAGGAGCCCTCGTGCCCATTCTGGGAGGTTGTTCCTGGATGTCTCGTTGGCCATATTGCCTCCAGCAGCTCCTGCACGGCTTGCAGAGCTTGCTGAATCCTGGAGACTACCCCTCTTCCACAAAACTCTATTAGAAATTCATTCACAAGCTTTAATCCCACCCTCTTGCAGATATTCCTTAATCACACCAATCCTAAAGGAAAACAAATCCCCAAACCTCTGTACCTCTTATATACCTATATCATTATTAAATAATGACTATAAGATATTTATGACAATATTAAATAACAGAATGAAAATACCGCTATCCAAAACAATAAATAATGATCAAACTGAATTTATATATCATAGACACACACATGACAATATTAAAAGGATATTTTCTCTTATAGAGTATGTTACTATATAAAATAAACACTCATTATTGGCTTAGATATAGAGAAAGCCTTTGATTCTCTAAATCGGGACTATTTATTCAAAATCCTAATGCTATATGAATTTCCTGCATCCTTTGTTCATCTCCTAAAGAATATATATACAAATAATTTAGCATATGTCAAGTTAGATCCTTTTGCCTCTGAATCTGTACATATAACAAAAGGCACTAAATAAGGATGTCCCATGTCACCGATTCTATTTGCTCTGGCTACTGAAATATTGGCAGATTCAATTCATAACAATATAAAAATTAAAGGAATAGATGTTTATGAACAATACAATTCTAAAGTAATGCTATTTGCTGATGACATATTACTAACCTTATCTAATACAAAAGAGACTGAAGAATTAGATATATTAATTGACAAATTTCACATGAATTCAGGACTCCATTTCTTCTTCTTCTTTTGGCTTTTTCCCGGTTAGGGTTCACCACAGCGGATCACCTGTCCGCTCATGATTGGCAGTGGTGTTTTTACAGTGTTGAGTTGCCAGCCCGGCGCCTAACCTTCCACAGAAGGCACACACATGCACGCATTCACACCTAGGGCCAATTTAGAGTGTCCAATCCATGTACAGCATGTCTTTGCGATGTGGGAGGAAACCGGAGCACCCGGAGGAAACCCACGCGACCACAGGGAGGACATGCAGACTCCGCACAGAAGGCACCCCAGCCATGAATCGAACAGGAGAACCTCTTGCTGTGAGGTGGCAACGCTAACCGCTGCACCACCGTGGCTGCTCAGTTCAGGACTCCATTTCAATAAATCAAAATCAACATTTTTATTTTTAAATAAAAAAGAACTGCAGACTAAGGAGGATCACATCATAGGGAAACAAGAATTGACCTTAAAATATCTAGGAATTGAGTTATGCAAGGATAATAATGAATTAGTCTCAAAAAACTACAATAATATCATCAACACAATTAAAATCTGTGTGAAAAAATGGAAGAAAGCAATATTAACATTTGAAGATAGACTACAGTTAATAAAATTGGTTTTACTGCCCAAGATCCTATATATAGCCTAGGCATTACAACTGTTACAAGAAAAGCATATACTTAAAGAAATAAATTCATGCCCAATAAAATTTTTATGGTTTCTCAAAAGAAACAGAATAGCCTTAATACATCATATCAGACCATGGAAACATGGAGGATTAAACTTTCCTGATATAGAAACATATATAAAAGCATCAATATCTGAAACAATCTCAGACTGGATACGTCCAAATTACTCCGCAAATTGGAAAGAATTACTAACTGTAATGTCAATAAATTAATTTGATTTACAAAAAACATTTCAAATAGATAAAAACAATTTGCCATGGCACATATTATGTATTAGTATGCAATATAATATAACTAAACCCACTAAAACTCGTATGATTAATTATTACATTGGCTCATTTAGGAAAATTATTAACGTAAATATACCCCTGGATTCATGAAGCTCCATGCAAGAATAAGGGTTGGGAGGGTGGCTTAATGGTTAAGATGTTTGCCTTCCAAACACAAGGGCTTATAATGGCTCACAAGGGCAGTTATCTTAGTACTAACCTATGAACCTAAGACTATTCTTGCACAGAGTGGTTCGTGTCCATTTAGGATAGCAGGGTGCCTTGCATATGCATGAAGGCACGCTGGTACCTAAACTAAATGGACACTAAACAGGAACGACACAGAGGGAGTGTGTCAACAGTGCCAGCACATGAAACATGCCCCCTTCATTCTGAAAGTGCCGTACAGAACTTTCTGACACAGATGAGTGTCAAACTATATAGTATTAGAGCCTGGCTCTAATATTATATAGTAAACTAGTGTCTGCAGACACTGAAATGTAAATAGCTTACATTTCAGTGCCTGTGGACACTGAAAAAAAAAAAATAACACAAACACCTAGAAGGCAGCATCCTTCAAGTGCACACCCCCAAATTTCTGCACTATTGCCCTAAATGCATGAAAGCAGTAGGGCAAGAGGAAAGGGATAAAAAATAAAAAAATGTAATAATTTTTTTTCATGAAATAAATCCAAAGTTTAAGTGCTGCGCAGCTTGTTTGCAGGGCGCGCCACTATGCTTAGCCTGGCTGAAATCCTGAAAATGATAGACAAGAGCTACTGTGATAGAAGATGTCATCAAACTGCTGTAGAGCAGTGATGCTGCCATGGTATAGCATGTGAAACCTGCTCGTTTCACATCCCCCCTCTGGCAAATTATTTAATAAACTTTTAAGGAATTTGAATGATAGATGTCAATCATATGGCTCATGTATAGCACAGTAGGGGTGGGAATATGTAAATTATAAATGTAAAAAATAAGTTATAAATTTAATGGAAAAAATAGATTTAAGCAATGCTTTGCTAGTGTAAGCATTGCTCACCTGCTGTCAGCTCTGCTTAGCTGGTGTAAGCATTGCTATGCGGATATGGATGGAGCTAAGCATAGTGCAGTATATTGAAACTGGCCAATCAAGAAAAAGTGCAGGAAAACTGCCCTATTTAAACTGCACAGGTGGGAATACAGCCATAACCATTTGGGATTGAACACAGCAAGACCAAAATGGCTGGCACTGGAGAAGGTGTGTGCGTCCGAGCGCAACTTTGGGGCATCCATGAGTCCAGGGTCATGGTTGGGCTCCTAGTTAAAAACCATAAAGGCAGGCTACTGCAGAGCCAGTACTGGCTATATAAAGCGGAGGCCTGAGACCAGCTTGCACGTGATCTCACCAGTGCCACTGACATACCCTGAACTGGTGAGCAGGTATGTCATCATCATAATGACCTGAAGCAGAGGAGGGGTGCACTTTTGGACCAGTGGAACCAAGAAGCCCGAGCGCAGGATGTCCAACCTGTCTGTAAGTATGCAGTATTATACATCTCTAAGTATGGAAAAAGTTCAACTTGTGACTGTGCATATGTGATTAATGTGTGATGTCTCCCCATACAGCTGCTGCAGAGAGTTCCCAGAATGTGCAGGCTCATGCCCAGTGACTGGCCTGGTTGTGTCGAAAGTATGGTGAGTACAGAATACTCCCTACTGTTAGCAGTAAGAAATCAAAATTATAGTAATGGTAGTACTGCCTGTATGTATATAATTGTTCTGTAAAAGTCAGGAATAAATGCCTGTGTCAGGCTGCCAGTGTTACAATGGAGTATTCCCAGCTGCTGTGTAATACAGATATCAGTAACAAACAAGGTACAATATGCATTAGAGGAATATTAGAATATGTATGAGTGTGTCTGAGTGAACCTGCCAAGAAATTGCCATGTCAGGGCTACTGTAACAGAAATGAAAAGCATTCCCCTATGCAGATCATACAGGAATAGTAATTGTGGAGTTCTGAGTTGTATACAGATATGTACATCAAAACTAATAAAGGTGACCCCAAACACTGGTGTGTGTCATCTCACTGATAAAACTAATCTAATCTGATAAATAGAAATGTGTATGTCCTGCAGAATGCATTAACTGAGATGAATTGATTTAGCACTGCTTGCCCTCATACTTTAGAATGGGCATGTCAAACAACTGGAGAAAAGCAACAGTACATATTCCCATCAGAATGAGTGTTTCTGCCATTTCACACTGAGCTAATCGGAGGAAGGGCACTGAGAAAACTGATCTGTGATATATAACATTAAGTATCCTGTTTTTGGTTATTTTTATGAGTTATTTATAGCACTTTTATTGTCTGCTGTATACTTTTCTTATTAGTTTCACTGTGTGTGAGGCATTAACTGGTAATTTTCTACATTTGTTAAGCATCTGTTTAGGTTTGATTGTTCTGATTTCCTGCCAAGAAATGTATTATATAACTTGTTTGCAGTTAAAAGCATTCTCTAGAGTCTCCTTGCTCCTTTATCTGTCTAAAACTTCCATTTAAAGGCTCACTGTTTCTTTTCTGCTGTGATAAACATTTCTGCAGTTTTTTCTACCTAAGTAGTGTAGGTAATTGTAGCATTGTCCATATTCAGGCTTGTGTTTTGGGCCTAGTTGTTTGTTGGTAGAGGCTGTGTGTCTGAGCACATGTTCCATGCCATCTTGGTTTAGCCAAAGCCAGTCTTGCATTTCAATGAGAGGGAAGTGTTTATGGTCATTGGCTGATTGGGGTTACTGGACTACGGCTTTAAATAAGCTCCTCATTGGTTCTTTCAAGCTTTTTTTAAAGTTGTTTCAGGTTTCAACTTTCTGTTACTTAAGAAGTTAACTTGTGAATGTTTCTGCCATTTCACACTGAGCTAATCAGAGGAAGGGCACTGAGCAAACTCATCTGTGATATATGTAACATTAAGTATCCTGTTTTTTGCTTATTTTTATGAGTTATTTATAGCACTTTTATTGTCTGCCTCATACTTTTATAGCTAGTTTCTCTGTGTGTGAGGTGTTAACTGGTAATTTTCTACATTTGTTAAGCATTTGTTTGGGTTTGTTCTGATGTTTGTTTCCAACCCTCCCTCCCTATTGATATCCTGTTCTTATACTTGGTTGCTTTGCAGTTGTCACCCCTAGTGTAAATTTGATCTGGAACACTCATCCCAGTCTAGTGTCAATACCTCATTCTACCCAATACAGGGAGAACATTTGAGAAGCCAACCCACTTAGTTTCTTAACCTTGAATTATTTTCTGCTCCTCCTTTCTCCCTTTCCACTTTACAAAAAAAAAAAAAAGAATTATACAGTTGTTTCCTGCCTTTCTTATAAGTAGTTTAGTCCATATACCAAATTTGCTGTATCCAGGACTGTTTGTAAGTTTCTGAGCCCCCAAGCCTTTCTGTGTTGAAGGGAAGTCTTCTAGCTTATCAGTGCTAGGCAGCTTCAGACACATCCCCTTCCTTAGCTCTGCTAAGCTAAGGGCAAATCTGAGCCACTGAGCTCCAATAAGCTTACAGTATGCCTAACACACCCCTTTATAATGTCAACTAGCTCTTAGGTTTGCACCATGGTTTTCTTGCACCTACACGGTTGGGTGCAGTCTAGCCATGATGAGAAATCTGTGATTCAGTATCATTCCTCTCATTTGCATAGAAATGCCTGCTAATGCCTAGTTACAAGACTGACACTGAGCCTTCCCCCTTAGCAACCACTATTCACTGGCCTTGTTGCCTTCTGCCTGCCATTGACTCTAACGACAAAATTGTGATTTTGCAGAAAAAGCTTTTTTCAATGTTTTAGTTTTGTTTTTGTGCCGATCCCGTTTGCGCACTGCTGCCCAAAATCGGCAAAAAGAAAAGTTACTTTTTGTTATTTTGAAACTGTTTTCCATGCCAATGGTCATATATTTGACCATTGGCATGCTTTCCACATTATATACACCCTTTATTTGGAGCTGTCATGGCTCCGTTTTGTAGTTTTTCAGAAATGTACTCAGTTACTAACCGAGTACATTTCTGCAGGTTACACTAATCCTGCATGAATGGCTGCAAGCTTCCTGGATTGCTAATTAACTTCATTTGCATGGTTTTCACCTGATGTGCACCCATCTATGCCAACTTAGTATTGGCAGATTGGGATCAGAATTTTGTTTTCAAGTCAGATTACAGGTCCAACATTATGTTATTCTTATGATACCTGGATGATGTCTTGATTCATTGGAAGGGGTCTAGAAACAAGGTGGAAGCCTTTATTGATTATTTTAATCAAACAACTGAGTTTCTGAAATTTACCAATCATATCAACAAGCATCCACGGTGGTGCAGCGGTAGCATTGTTGCCTCACAGAAATAGGTTCTCCTGTTCGATTCTTGGCTGGAGTGTGGGGACTGCCTTCTGTGTGGAGTCTACATGTCCTCTCCGGGGTTGGGTGGGCAGTCGAAAGACATGCGTAAATGGACTTGCCTTTGGTGAAGGTTGAACGTCGAGCTGGCACCTCGGTGTTCATCAAAATCTACTGCCAATCATTAGCAGACTGGAGTTCTGCTGTGGCGACCCCTAACTGAGAAAAGCAGAAAGACAACAACAACAACATATCAACAAGCATCAAATAGAGTTCCTGGATATACTGCTTTATGCAGAGAAGGAACAAACTCATTCAAAACTTTTTGTAAAAAAACATACAGCAATTCTTTTTTGCATTATAATAGTTGCCACCCTGACCACCAAAAGAAAAATGTGGTTAAGGGGCAAATGATACGGACATCTAGGTTGGTTAGCCAGGATACCTCTTTCAAAGCTGAAATGGCCCATTTAGTTGACATGTTCAGGAACAGAAGTTATCCAATGAAGTTACTTAATAAGAATAGTGCAGAGATAGAAGAAGATCTAGTGATTTTATGCCCATCCTCTTGGACAACAATAGAAAATCTGACAAAGTTAACAGTTCTGCTCAAAATAACCCTAGTCATAACTACTCTGCTGGCATGATGTTGGAGTTTAATCCAACAACAGTTAAGGTTAGGAATATCATTAATGCTGTATGAGATATTGTTTTTACCCAAGACATCAAGGATATAATAGGAATTTTCCCTAAGTTTATTAACAGCAGTGTATCCAACTGTTTGAGAGAAATTCTTTCAGTCCCTAAAAATCCATAATACGTGAGGCAGAGCACTCGCTGGCCTTGTTTCAAGAGAAATCTTGACCAATGGATGGGAGGGAGAGATATATACAGGGATTACCTCAGTGTCACTGCTCGACGACAGAGGCACAGCAAAATAATGGGTATAGTTCCCCATACTAAAGGGGTGGCGTAAGCCACAAAACTATGGGCTAGGCTTGTAAATGCCCTCGGGCAGATAGCCTAGTATGAACCTATGAACCTATAACAGACCCTCACACATGAGTAAGTGCGGCACATGCAGTGTCTGTAAATATATCAGTGACGGACCTTATGTACAAATTTACAGTTACAAAAGAACTTTAAGATGTCCAGGACATTGTAACTGTAATATGAAGATGGTCATATATGTGGCTACTTGCCTGTCATGTGCCACATTCTATGTAGGGATGACCACAAGAAAACTCAGACTTCATGGTTTGGAACATATTAGAGATATTAAGAATAAGAAAGCCACGAATGCCTTGTTTAATCACAGCAACGTTTGTACGAATTACAAAAAAAAATTTATTTTTTGTCATAGACAAGTTATCCATGAAGGATTTTGGGGGAGATCTTAAAACCCTATTAGAAGTAAAGGAATGTTTGTGGCAGTTACGCCTTAATGCTTCAAATACACCAGGCATTAATGACAGCATTTCTACAGCCTGTATATTAAAACTCAAATCACAGTTTGTTTAAATAATATTAATGACAGTACTACAACATTCCCCATTAATTTCAGCATTTCTTTTTAAATTGCATTAGTTTATTGTGTTGTAATTTACAACAATGTGAAGATTATTTACACACACAAATATGTTTATATTGTAAGCTGTTTTCAGCTCCACAAGATTTCTAGTTTAACCTGGCTTTTGGAGGGTTAATATTTAATTGTATTCAGGGTACTCGTGTGATTTCATTGGTTTTAATTTAGTATTTAAGCAATGTTCTTTGTATTGTATACTGACTCTGAAGAAGCCTAATGGTGGGTGAAAGCGCTTAGTCAGTGTTGGATTCTGCAATAAAGCTGTTTTTCTTCTGGTACAGACTGGTCATTTTATTAATTAGCATACATAAGCTGTGTCTGTGCAGGAATAGTACAGGAGCACTTGTGTATGTTGGGGAGCTTGTTCCTGGATCTCTTGGCGGCCATATTGCCTCCAGCAGCTCTTGCACTATTTCTGCATGCCATGCAGAGCTTGATGAATCCTGGGGAATGACTTTAACATGGGAAACAGTATTTCAAAATTTTACAAAATATTGATAAACTATAAAATGCAAGCCACGGTGGTACAGCTGTAGCATTGTTGCCTCACAGCAGGAGGTTCTCCTGTTCAATTCTCAGCTGGAGTGCCTTCTGTATGGAGTCTGCATGTCCTCCCCGCGGTCGAGTGGCCTCCAAAAGACATGTGTGAATGGGTGTGCCTTTGCTGAAGGTTGGGCATCGGGCTGGCAACTCGGCACCATAAAAATCTACTGCCAATCATTAGTGGACCGGAGTTCCACTGTGGTGACCCCTAACTGGAAAAAGCCGAAAAGACAAACAATTGATAAACTATAAAACAACACCCAAAACTTCATATTGGAAATATATAACAAAAGGACATTCAATACAGTTAACTGAAGATATTAAAACAGATATCTTATTATCAATAAAATATACATTCTTTGCACAATACTGGAAAGATTTAATTGGAACTGCTTGCACAGAGCATTCTTAAGCCCAGACAGAATCAGTAAAATTATTTCTTCCATAAAAGGAATATGTTGATGTGAGCAAGTACACAATGCAGACTGGAACCACATTTTCTTTGACTGTGTTAAAATTAAGCCATTTTGGAATGGTATTAATAACTTTCTACAAGCTTTATTTAACAAATCATTTTATTTAACTAAAGCTCTTGTATTATTAAATGTGAATGAAGGTCCTCATTTGAATAGGTCAAACATGTATCTTGTATGGACTATACTTGCAATTTCAAGGAAGCGTATAACAAGAAGATGGAATACAAACACAGTACCAAGTTTAGAAGACTTCTACAGCCTACTGAAGACCACAGCATTATTGGAAATTAAAGTTAAAGAACTAAGAATTTATCCAAAGCCATTTATCAAAAACCCTTGGGGAAAAATCTTATTGTTGATTGACACTATACAATAATTAATCAGACACTCTGGTAATGGATTGGACATACTTATAAAGTAAATGTAAATAGTGTACATATTTATTTAAGATGTTATGTAAAAATACTATGGAATTCATTCAAATGCATTTGAAAAAAAAATTGAGGAAATAAAAAGAAACCAAAGCCAACACTCCATTCCATTGACACATATACTCTTTAATAAAGAACCAGCAATTGATCAAGCAGAACTGTTTTGGCATGTGCCTTCATCAGTGCTTACAACAAGCAATAAGTTTCAATGCTTCTAAACAAATACATTTAAATACAAAAATATTTGCTGACGTCCTACCCAAATCCCTGTCTGAAGTAATCAAAAGGTCTCATTTAAACTGGGCAGAAATAGGACACATAACCAAACAATCCAACCCCATTCATTTTTACCTAGTACATCCTGCCATCCCAACTTATTAGACCCAGTGAAAATGATCCTATCAATGCCAGTAAATCTAAAAATAGTCATAGGATGTCTTAAAGGATGTTTATACAAAGTATTAGACATCCTACAAATTTTAATATCGCTAGTATGTTCAAGCACCTGTATTTTAAATTGTCTGGACATTTTGACAACATAAAACGCAGAACAACCACAAGTAACTAAATAAATGACCCACTCAGATGAACAAGCATTAAACAAATGTATATCAAAAACGCGTGGAGAGTTAGCAGAGGAAAACTGTTTGGTCTTACAAATAACTTTGAAAGCTGAACAATTACCACATGGGAAGCATCTCAGTAACATCCTCTCATCAATAGACCACTGTCTATCTGATACACCTAAAAAACTTTTTTTATAATGATGTAAATGATAACTTATTGTATTCTCACATCTGAAAGAAAAAAGATAATGAGATGGAATTAATTCAGATAATATTTTATCAGATAATAAAACATCCCAATGTCTAGTAATTAGCCTATGAAAAGCTCTACAATTATTCCCTAAAGCAGTCACAAATGAAATACAGGAATCTGAGCTCTGTTTATTCTTACAGTGCAATAAATCAGATCTCTTAATATCCTGAACAGTATTATAAGCTAAATAAACGTCTCTGTGTTTATAACCTCTATCAGCAAACCACTGAATCAGGACTTTAGAATGATAATCAAAATTGTAACTATTTCATAAAGTGCAGTCAAATACACCCATTTCGAAAAGTTTCTTTTGCTGGGTGTGTCTATTTGCAAAGTGGCGCCATTACATAGTGTTTCTTGCACTGTAAAGAGTTATTTAGCAAAGTACCTCCATTTTGGAGAAGTTTCAGTGTGCTTTGTATTGTTCATTCACAAAGTGCAGTTACTTTGAAATGTTTCTTACTCTGCACTTCTTCTACCCAATTCATTCGCACAGTGCAGGTATTTTGAGATGTTTCTTACACTGAAAAGAGGTGATTTCTTACAGTACAGTGATTTCAAGAGCATTACAGTGTCCAAAAGACTTGTTTCGCAAAGTTCAGTTATTCAGAGGCTTGTTGTGCTATTGGGAAAAGTTACAAGTACTGGCATAAATCTCTGACATATGTATTCTGATGAAGTCCATAAAGAGACCACATCATCCAATGTGTACAGTCAAGAAGTCACAACCATAATACCAAATTCCACAGTTTTTTCTGTCTTAGATGAAAAAAGTTCATTTTGGCAAGTGGTGCTTGATCATGATGCCTCATTACTGACTACTTTCAGTACCCTGTTTGGCAAATACAGATTCCTAGGATGCCATTTAGAATAAATTCTGCAAGTGAAGTCTTTAAGTGTGCAATGGAGCAATTTTATTCATGTAATCCTTATGCCATAATAGTAGATGATTTTTTGGTTAGAGGCAATAGTGAAGCAGAGCATGACAAAAAAGAGAGTTCTAAACAGAGCATGTGAAGTGAACTTAAAGCTCAATCCTCTAAAGTGCAAATTCAGACTACCAGAAGTTACATATGTAGGTCATTTATTTACCAGCACTGCTGGCAACCAGATCCATCCAAGCAAGCAGCCATTCTTTAGATGCCAGGTCCAGATAATGTTCAAGCTCTACAATGTTTTCTTGGTATGGTCAACTATTTAGGCAAGTTTATACCAGACTTCAGTGAGTTGACAGTACCTATGAGAGAGCTGATGTGCAAAAATGTTACATGGTCTTGGTTGGAACAGCACCAGAAAGCATTTGAAGACCTTAAGCAGAAAATTGCCACCCCACCTACATTAGAATACTATGATGTCAATAAACCAGTAACCCTTTCCTGTGATATTTCAAAATTTAGTTTTGGCACAGTCTTTCTTCAAGAAGGCAAACCAGTAACCTATGCCTCAAGAACTCTTACCTAAACTGAAAGGCAATTTGCTCAAATTGAGAAAGAACGTTTGGCAATAGTATTCACATGTTCAAAGTTCATGACTATATCTATGGTTGAGCTATTCAGATTAAAACTGATCACCAACCTTTAGTTACTATTTTAAAGAAGCCTATGCATTCATCTCCAGCAAGATTATAAATAAAGATGCTCAAATTGCAAAAGTACAACTTCAAAATGGTCTCTACAAGAGATAAACTTATTTATCTGGCTGATACCTTATCCAGATCACTCAAAAATACAATGCAGAGAATTTTGACTTTGGCAACATGGAAGTGCATAATTTTTCTACCATGAGACTTGATGAGCTGAGAGATCATACAAAGACCGATACAATCTTGCAAAAGCTCAACCACTGCGTTAATGCTGGATGGTCGTCAAATCAATCTAATGTACCACCCGAAGTGCAAACTTATTTTCCTTACAGAGATGAGATGTTGATGGAAGATGGCATTATTTTCAAAGGTCCTAAAATTGCTGTTCCTGCATCCTTACAACAAGAATATATACAGACTTTACATTGCAATCACTCTGGTTTCAAATCTACCAAAAGAAGGGTGAGAGGACTAGTATTTTGGCCTTCTCTAGCAAAAGACATTGATAAAGTACTTTCTTCCTGTTCACTATGTAATAGTAATAAACCCCATTTAAAAAAAAAAACACTTCGGCCATCAAGTTCTTGAACTATCTTGGTCAACATAGCCACTGATATATTCAAGTGGAACAATCAGCATTGCTTGGTATTGGTAGATTCTTATTCAAATTGGGTTGAGATTGATTTACTACCTAATCTAACATTCACTGCTGTTATTACTAAGTTGAAATGTCATTTCTCAGTCTATGGTAGTACACGCAAAGTTATTTCTGACAATGGTACTCAATTTACTAGTCAGATGTTTCAGAAATTTTCAAAAGAATGGGACTTTTTTATGTGTTACTAGTAGTTCAGAATATCCACAGTCAAATGGGCTAGCTGAACATGCAGTACAGAGTGCAAAGCAATTACTTAAGAGGTCAAAGCATAACAATACTGATGTCTTTTTGAATTTACTTAATCTCAGAAACATAACCTGTGATGATATAATTGGCTCACCTGCTCAGAGACTTCTATCTAGGCAAACCAGAACACCATTGCCTGTCAGTTCCAGTATGTTGAGGCCAAAAGCTATGAATAACAGGACAATTAGAGCTCAGCTATTAAAAAAGCATTCATTCCAGAAGTCCAGCTATGACAAATTGAGCAGATTTCTTCGTCCATTGAACAGAGACAGTGAGGATACAAACAGCGAAAGGTTTTGACTGGATTGGTCAAGTAACAGGTACATGTACTGAGCTGAGATCCTACTTCATACAATCTGAGGGTGTGGAGTACAGGAGAAATTGCAGACATCTTCTTCCTGTATCATAATCGATATCACAGAATTGCTCCTGTGATACAGACTCTAGATCTCAGAGCAATCCAGACAATGTTCCTGTTGCAGAAGATGCCTTAACTTCTACTTCCATTCCCGATGATGTTCCTGATGTCCCAAAAGTTGAACATTCAGCAGAGACAGTCCCAATTGTTAGACATGATTCTAATTTCTATGTCACATGATTTGGTCATATCTCCAAACCTAGTGTGAAATACACAGCAACCTGGGCATAATTGTCTATATGTATTTAGTTCTGTATAATTGCATGACAAAGAATTATTTATATTGATTGCATGCCAATTAATGTTGTCAACATTGTATGCTTCGCAAAGATGGAGGATGTAGAATACAGTATGTGTGCTGTATCTTTAAGAAACATTTCAAGGACTGAATGTGCATATAAATAGTCGGCAGATGCTAGCTTCAGTGCCATTTTGAGAGTGCAGCCAGAGAGTGAGCATGTATGAGTGTAATAGCTAGTTTGTTTATAAGTTTATCTAAGTTAAAGTAAGTCTCAGTCCTGATGTATTTGTACATAATAAAGCTGCTTGAACAGAACCCATGAAGTCTCATCTATTGTAACCTGACTAGTCAAGCGACAGCCAGTATCCGAAAGCCCACAGGAGACAGGTGCAGACCATCTTTGGCAAAGCAGTGTGGCCTGTCGACCATATCTTCTCAGGCTGACAAATACTGGAACCCCTGGCCTGATACCACAAGCTAAGCCAACTGTTGAGGTCAATTAATTTTTGTTTGTATTGTGACATCATCCTGGGTGAAAGTACTTGCCTGGGACACACAGTCTGAGAGTTCAGTCATGTCTGTCTTCATATAGTCCAGAGAGGTGTGTGTCAAGTTAGTCACGCCAACATGGACTATGACAGAGTCATAACTGTATTTGTTGTTGAGTGACTTGAGAGCATGTATGATTTGACAGATCTTGGCATCTGACAGGCAGCTGACTGTGACCTTCTTCATGTCTAGATTAGTGAGGGGGATATCTGTGTGTCTCACTACGGAGTTGCCCATGACCAAGACATTAGGTTTTGAGGTGTTTTGCCTTAGGGGCTTATTTGCTGAGACTGTGATGTATGTGTTATTTTGTGTTGTGGTTTCTAGTTGCATTGCAGTGTGTGCAAGTGGTTTACGTTTGGTAGGTCTTTGATCTTTGGTAGGCTTATAGTGAGTACCTCCATGTATGGGGGTTTATGTGTCATGACTTCATTTTGTGTGAGAGGTGAAGTGTGTGTGCTGGCAACTTGTTTGATGTCCGGTTTGTTGTTATGTGGCAGAACTGATTCTGATTTCATAGAGCATAGCATATTTGTTTGTTTTAGGAGTAAGCGGTTGTCAGTATACATGAGGCAATTACTACAATGTCTCAGGATGCCCATGTCAAACAGGCTGTCTCGTAAAATGATGGGAAACTGCCCATCCATTATAGCAGGTTTTTACTGTGTGTACTATTAGGGAAGAGACTGGGCTAGTTTGTCCAGTTTTTGTGCTAGGACTAACAAAGGTGCCTGTTCTATTGAAGGCTATGAATGATGTGTGGCAATGATGCTCAGTGCACCCATAGTGCAGTAGGAAAGCTTGGGAGGGTTTCACTGACAGATGTCTGGGGAAAAATTGAGTTTCAAGGTGTTTGCATCTATACAGGACACCCTTAACCCTGCAAGGCTTAATTACATGTAAAATTAAGACACTTTTAAGCTAATCTACCAATAGGAAAGCAGAAAATAAACCTTCCCTCAGCAATCCCCAGCTCAGCCAGTGCTGGATCCACACTCTTCTGCCACAAGGGTGCATGGAAGACCTTCTTAATGTAAGATGGCTGGTTTAGTGCACAAGTATATCAATAGCAGGCTAGATTTAGCAGGTCTCAATCTAGTCTATGCTATCTAGGTATCAGAACAGTGCAAATCAAGTGCAGAGAAGTGCAAAAAATACTTAGAGCCTGTCTGTGTGTTCTCCAGCTTAAACAGACTTAGTAAACACCTACTGCCACCAGATGTACATTCCCCATCCTCCTAATGCAAAAGCACAGTAAAGGAGTGTCCGGAGAGAAATGCTACCACAAATAAACTTAAAGATATAGATACAGCAGTGTACTTTAAACAGCTTAAAGAAGTATGATTATTCAATAAAAGTATTTTGCTTTAAATAAATGAGCCAAGAAACAATCAATTGTGGAGAATTTATAAAGCCAATAAAAAACAAGATAAGCCCTCAGGCCAATAAAACTACATTCAGAAATTTCAAGTATTTCCTCAACCTCAGCAGACCAGTATACCTCCCAATGTGCTAAATGGAAAATCCACTGACCTCTTTTGTGTAAAACAATTGTTTATACTAGAGTGTAAAATACATTACTTTATCCATCAACTAGCTAGTTCAAATAGAACAGATAACTGGAGGCAAAATGCACATTTTCAATATTAGCACAAGAAAAGGCAAATAAATAATTCAGGATATCAAGAGCAGCGTAGAAAGAAAAAGCAAATAAATAATTCAGGATATCAACAGCAGTATAGAAAAAGAGGAGCATATTGAGTTCAATTTGCAGTAGGAGTGGGCAGCTTAAAGTCACCAGGTTTAAAAAACAAATCAACAAACAGGAGGGTTGGTAGGAAACACAGCAAGGAATCACCAGCAGTGCTTTAGTTTATGAAGGCTTTAAATCTTTTCAGACAAAGACAGAGCCCCAGAGTTTCACTGAGTATTTAAGTATAACGCAAGAGACAATTTAACCAATGAAAGAAACATGTGAAATGAGCAGCCTAGATAATTTATGTCCACCTCTCAAAAACACCAGGCCAAGCAGATTCCTTAAAACAGAAAACAAAATGGAGCAAGTATCAGAAGCAGTTCTAAAAGGTCACAGACAAAAAATATAGGTTTTCTCACCCAGCAGGGAATCACCAGCAGTGCTTTACTTTATGCAGACTTCAGATATTTTCAAACAAAGAGTGTCACGCAGTTAAACATTTACACAATTGTACAGAAAAATGTGAAAAAGAGTATGAGAAGTTAAGTACCAAAATGTTTGAAGTTAATACTGTTGGGTTTATTAGGAAAGGGTGATGGGGGGAGATTGGAGGATAAAGTGCAGTAACTGTTTCCGGGAGTATGGGTAAGGAGTGTTATAGTAAAAGGCTGGAAGGGTCATATAAGTTGGTGAAAAGAGATGGCAAAACCAGTACTTTGAGTACATATAGGCTTGTAATGACAACCCAAGCTTGTAAGATAAGTAGAGAAAAAGTGAGGATGAAATGTGAGAACATGCTGGATAGGTGTACTAGATGGTATTATCTATAATATTTATTAGTGGATTATTTCAGTTTCTAGGGAGTATGGTGGATGTCATAATTTATGTTTCATGTTAGTGATAACCTTTGCCAGTGGAGTGTGGAGGAGGGGGTGAAATAAACGTGTGAATAAATATTATGATGCTGAAATGAAGTTAAAGCTCAGAATATATATATATATATATATATATATATATATATATATATATATATATATATATTTATATATACATATATATATATATATATATATATATATATATATATATATACATACAGAGAGAGAGAAATAACAGTACATTAACCATAGTTAAATAAGATTTACTCATCTATGTATTATTATCATATAACGAGGGCTGACAGCATATAAATGTTTTGGTGTTTTTGAGTGCTGATGGCATTATACGTCTTCAAATGTTTAATAAAAAATAATATAAAATGAATAAAAGGGGTGGGATATCTGAACTGTTCAGAAAGTCTTCAAAAATGAATATTATATTCTATTTCTTACTTGTCTCAAAGAGATGACCTCTAGCTGTTCTTAAAGCGAATGTCTGATTCAGTCTTATTTGAAAGGTTCTCACTGGAGTGTATTGCTGAGGGAGCTAACACCAGAAGTCTGGGAAAGTAATACGGAAAATAATATCAATAAGAAAAAAGTAATAGATACTTTAAATAGTGCCTTGCAAAATTATAAAAAAAAAAAAAAGATTGTCCATACAATCAAAAGAAGCATGTCACTAATTTCCTTCAAAATATTTATTTATTTCTGTGTGTATTTATTTATTGCTATTTGTTTATTGGGAGAGTCTAAATAACTCATTTTCAAACAAGGCCCAGTAAGCAAAGCTCCAACATATTACTTGCAAGCAAAAATAGTAGAATATAACAAATATTAACATGTGATATAGATTTTCATTTATACAAATACAGTATAAAATAACAGAGTTCTAAAGGTAATGTGTCATTTAGAAAAGCATAATGCAATATACTGCAGAGTAACATAAGAAATAGTAATATTATCAGGAGAAAAAAAAATTGTTTAAATTAAAAACCTTGAAGTAAAAAGTGATGAAGGCAAAGGTGAGAAAAGCTTGGAAAATACATGAATTCAAAAGAGATAAAAGGGACACAGTAATTAGCTGAGAAAAGAATTATTAATAGTTTGACAGAGCATAAGAGATGAGAGAGCAAGTAAAAAGACTGATTAGCAAAAAAAGAAACATTTGTATACAAGAAAAGAGAAATTAAATATATAAAGTTAGTAGAGAAAGAGAGATTAACACATTGCTAATGAGTATTTGAAGGATATGCACTTTGGTAGCAAAGAGAGTAAGATTTTAAATACTGGAACAGGAAATGGTTGTAAGCTAAGGAAGAGAGAGATAGTTCCCTGGATTCACCAATCTTCCATGCAGGACTAGCTTAGTCCTGCACGGAAGTACCCGTTTAGGAGCAGGATGGCAGCGCGCCATGCATATCAATGAAAGGGCGCTGCCTGAGCTCCTAGGCTTACACGGAGCATGTACAAGTGCAGGAGGCATGCCTGAGAGCAGAGCTCTCAGAATAAACATGCCCCTGCAATGTAGAACAGCAGAAAGTGGGAAGAAATGTGCGAGATCGCTCATAGGTGTCCACAGATCCCCACCAACAGTTCCCCATGTGTACAGCACAAGTACAGAAAAAGTAAATGAAGAAACCCTTTTATTTTTTTTTAAATCCGATTAAAACTAACCATAGGTGTGCGGGTTCACCCATCACTTAGCTATGGTTAAAGCAGCTTAAAAGGCTGAAGAGGATAGCAAGGAAGATATATGAAAATGAAACAGCACAGCAATAGTGTAGTGGGCAGAGCATTCACCTAACAAGCAGGCATTCCTGGCTCGAGTCCCACTGCAGCACAGTCTATTTTACATGGCAAAGTACCTTATAAGCAATATTTTTGTTGCAAAACCCACTAAATAACACATATTTATGAACTACAGTACAGCAGGAAATGCACATGTGAAGTATCAGTGTCATAATGAATAAGGCACTAGTAAGCAGGTCTAAGCAGAACTAAGCAGTAGTAAGCAGATGTAAGCACTAGTAAGCATGTTTGAGTGCATTTGCACAGGGGTAAGCACTGCCTACACAGATTAAGCAATCTGGAAGCTTACTGAGTATAAGAAACTGTAACCGGAAGTTAGCAGTGCTTAACTCCGCGCAAAGATGCACACACCTGCTTACAACTGCTATAAAGTGCCTTAATCACTCTGTATCCAATGGCCCATGTTCTGCCCAGCAGCAAAATAAGCAGCCTCTGCAAGGCTCAAACCCAGGATCCTGTACACTACAGTCACAGTAGTTAACCACTAAACCATCACAACAGTACATATGATTGAGGTTTCAACAAACAAATCCTCAGCATAGGAAAATCAAACTGAACATGTGAAATGAATCTATGTACAGTGTGATGTTGTATAACCTGCTACATAACATACGTATGTGAACTGGAGTACTGCATTAAAGCCAGATGTGAGGTGCTATTGTAATAAAGTGTTGAATTCCCCAGGACCCCATACAGTGTACGTACACATGAATCACAGATACCAGACACAGATATAACATGTAACAAATAAATCAATGTCAAAAGGAAAATATAATGCTAATTAGATATTAAGCAACACTAAGCATTACACAGGTCAGCTTACCAATGTGTAGGCCAGCTAACTCAATCTGCCCAGTGGTATGCCCCTTTAAGCAATGCCAACACTAGGTAAGCAGGTGTGCCCATAGCTTAGCCTTTTCAAAACCGTCCAATCACGGGAAAGTGTGGGAAATCAGGTGTATTTAAACCCCACAGGCTCCAATAATTCCCATAACTGGTTGCAGCTCTCTACTGTAGGCAGAATGGCTGGAGTTGGGGAAGGCACTCAATTTAGAGTGCAGCACTTGGACACCCAGGAGTCCAGATTCATGGTATGGCTCCTCGTAAAACACCATGAGGAGACACTACTGCAGGGCCAGTACCAGGGCTCTCAGTATAAAGCAGAGGCCTGGAACAGTCTCACCCGTGACCTCAACAGTGCCACTGGTATCTCCCGGACAGGTGAGCAGGTCAAGAATCACTATGCTGACCTGAAGTGGCGGAGGGGTGATCTCTTGGACCAGTGGATCCAAGAATCCAGGCAGATGGCTGATGCCCCAGCACTGAGTAAGTACTCATTCTACTATGTAGATAATGCTTGCCTGCTTGTGTATACTATGGATAGGTAAAGGCTAAATATCACTGTATTTTTCCGACAGCTGCAGATGAGCAGGCTGTGAACCAGCAAGCCCATGCTGCTAGGCTGCAAAGGCTGTGTCACGAGGCAGGTTTGTAATTTTCTTGCATGTACTGTCATAACAAATAAATATAACAGTACTAGAAAGTGTTGTACTAGTATAAAATGTATTGTGTATAAGATGTACTGAATAAACCAGACAATATGGCAGTAGGACTGTCATATAGGTTGCATGGAAAAAGGTGTAATATTTAGTGATTAAAAGTATAACCCCTGGAGTGCTTGTGTACATTCTGCTTTCATATGTTGTAGTGTTGCATTCTTTAAATAGTACTGTTGTATTAAGCAGTCTTACCCAGACTGTTGAACAAAGTTAAAATGTGTAGGAAGTTCAGTATAACAATGTTGGAAGTCCCAAGAGGTCAGTCATATAGAACAACTGAGGGAGACTTAGACAGAAACCACCGGCACGCTTTACACCAATTCCCTGATAACACAGTGTACTGTGATGTCAATTGTAATCTTTTACCACACACAGCAGGGGTTTGAATCCCGGGAGTGGTAGTAAGTTGTATGCATAATCATACCCCACAACTGTACAGAATTTGTGAGAATGTTCAGATAGAAAGCTGTATGCATAATTAAACCCAACAACTGCACAGACTTTGCTAGAATGTTCAGATAGTACACTGTAAGCATAATCATAACCATCAACTCTACAGACTGTGGCAGAATGTTCAGGTAGTAAGCTGCATGCATAGTCATACCCCTCAACTGTTCTGATCTGTCTAGCATGTCCAGATAACAGGCCCAAATCTGCTGCCCAGTAACCTGTTTCCCGACAAATAAGTGTGATGATCCAATAAATGTAGGCTGCTTATACTGACATATAATGGATAGTCACACCTAAACATAAAAAGAGAATGTATATGGAAACAAACCTGTCATTGTAGCATCTCACCCAAAGTATATGACAGCTATTCCAAAATATGTCACATTAACACCTGCATCCTGTCAAGCCTTGACCAGAGTGTGTGCAATAATTATAACATCAACATGGCATCTGGGAGTATGTGTAGAATTTGTCAGGTACTGTTAACAATGATTTTCCCAACAGCTATAACAGGTAAGAGGTGTAGACTGTAGTTACAGCACAGTTGACTCATATACTTGTCTACAAGCATGCATCTAGGAGTATGTGTAGAATTTGTCAGGTAGTGTTAACAATGATTTTCTCTACAGCTATAACAGGTAAGAGGTGTAGACTATATGTAAGACACAGTCCACGTATATACTAATTTACAAACATACCATAGTACAAAGTAAGGCCATTGGGTAGTGTAATAATACATGTAAGGGACAGATCACTGCAGTGACTAAGAAAGTTGTGAAAACTATAGGGATATATTATTTGTTAATAGACCTCTCTCTCTCACCCCCACCATATGTGCAACAATAACCCAGTTACACACCTCAATGGGTACGTGTACACTCCATACTTTTATTGGGACATATGTCCTATTGGTTTACAAATATTCACATTTGGTTCTATGCATGTGCCATGTTAAAATACCCCCATACTGGTGGCCTGTTGCGATCAATGAAACCTGCATGCTGTTGTAATGGTCAATGTTGTCCCATATATGTATGTGTTCTGCTTGCTCTGCAACTGTTGTAAATTTGGTGTCTTGGGTTAGTGGGAATACCTATGCATGCATTTATAACTAAACCTAAATGCTGTTGACTATTACTAACACATATCATTCTTAAAACTGCAACACCATAGCTCGTATGGGAAGGCCGGTCCCAGTGGACCCACCTGTCCCACCTCAGCTGCCCATGGCAGCAGGCACCAGCACGTCTGGGGCCCAGCCTGGGACCTCCTCCTCCATTGGCCCTGCACCACCTTCAGGTGGAACCGCCGCAGGGGATGGGGCTCAGCCCACCCCTGGGAGCAGGGGCAGAGAGGTACCTGTCACCCACCATCAGGTCCGGGCCGTGGTGTGTAGGGAGCTCGACAGGGAGTTTCGAGACTGGCTACGCCAGCTTGAGATCTGCGTGGTGCAATTAGAGTGTGAGTCTGCCCCTCCTACCCAGCCCCCACCACAGCCACCCTTGGGGCCATGAAGGTGCAGTGGTGATTGCTCATGGGTGGGGACCTCAGTCCCACTGTTTCCATTTGGGGGCTCATGGGCTTGCGACTTCCAAACACCCCTCCCCATCCAAGGTGTTTATCCCCACATGTGTCATGTACCGCCCCTGTATGCATCTTGTTTGTCTTGTCTGTTAACCTACCCAACCTACCTGCACACCATAGACAAAGTGATTCACCACTAAGCCATGACAAATTTACATAAATCTGATGTTTTCAGAAACATATCATCTAGCCCAGTCATGCTATAGTACAGAGAATGTAACCAACATCTAGATGTATGTGTGTGTGTAAATATATTAATATCTAAACAGATGCAACACATTTATATATGTAGATATATCCATTTCACACTGAGCTAATCAAAGGAAGGACACTGAGGAAACTCGGAGCTATAATATATAACATTAAGTATCCTGTTTTTTGTTTATTTTGTTCTTTATTTCTTTGTTATTTATAGCACTTTGTGTACTGTGTATTTTTCTAGCTAATTGCACTGTGTGTGAGGTATTAACTGGAAATTGTCCACTTTTATTAAGCATCTGTTGGGTTGTTTGTTTCTGATAACTTGTTGCAGTTAAACTCTTTTTTCTAAAGGCTCCTTTAGCTGTTTAAAACTTTCATTTAGAGGCTCACTGCTGCTTTTCAGCTGTGAGAAACATTTCTGCAGTTTGTTCTAAGTAGTGGGGATATTTGTAGCATTTCCATATTCAGGCTTGTATTTGGACCTAGTGTTTGTGGAGGCTGTGTGTCTGAGCACATATTCAGGGACATCTTGGTTTAGCCAAAGCCATCAGGCATTTCAGTGAGAGAGAATTGTTTGAGGTCATTGGCTGACAGAGGTCACCTGGACTACAGCTTAGACTAAGCACCTCATTAGTTCTTTTGAAATGTCTTTCTTAAAAGCTGTCTCAGGTTTCAACCTTCTGTTACCTAAGAAGTTCAGTTGTGAAAAAAAAAATGTATCTGCTTTTACTGTATTTGTGTTTCTTCCTACTTTATTTTGCTTTTGCATCATCTTAAAAGTACTCAATTGTATTTATTACTGCTTGGTGTAACTCATTCTAAGCCTTTTAGTTTAAGCACTTGAGCTTCAGACCAGTTGTTTTAAATTAAGAAGGTTTGTGGTCTGCACTGTAGTGGCAGAACAGGTAGCTTACATCCTTTTAAGTTGGGAACTGCTGATTGAAGGCTCAGTGTCTGTTATTCTAAAAGTGTATTAATTCTGGTTTAAGCACTTGGGCTTCAGGCCAGTTATTTTACATTAAGGGGATTCGTGGTCTGCACTCTTGTGGGAGGAGAGGTTGGATTCTGCCCTTCTGAGCTGGGAATTTCTGGTTAAAGGCTTATAGTGCCTGCATATTTGAACTGCTTCTTACTGAAATTGGTACACCTTGTTTGCTGTAGCATAGACTAGATCCAGGCCTGCTGAATCTAGCTTTGTTTGTATGCTTGTTGTTTGTTTGCTTGTTATTTCCCTGAAATGCTAATTCCACCTAAAACGCAGCTTTCCAGTGCTTCTGTGGATCCCTAGTGATATCTGCATTGCTTACTGTACTTATTTCCTTGTTTCACTTGAAAGAAAGATACTGTTTGTCGTTTTTGCATTTAAGTTACCTGGAACACATTGCATTTAAGTTACCTGGCACTTGCTCACTAAAGCAATTATATAAGTCAGCACTAAAAAATTAAAATCACTACACCCTCACAAACTCCCCTTGAGTACCTTGTTCCTCATTGGCCCTTTTTTCAATTATAAAGGAATTCACAATACTATTCTAGCATGTCCAAAGGTCAGTTGTCAATCTCCTCTCTGGTCCAGCTGGTGAATCTGGGAATCTTGAGGCAATGTTACAACTCCCTCATGTACACAGACAACCCTCTCCTCCTCCCAACAAATTCCAACACATGTGAGAGATGCAACCATATAGCCAAACTGGAGGCTAAGCTCTCTCAACTCAGTACTGGCGTAACCAGTAAGGAGGAGAAGGAAACCACACTCACTACAATTCCAGTCTCACATAGACCTACCACGACAGCAAACCAAACACATAAACACACAGATACATAGTCGGAGGCTCTAAATAAAAATCTGCTTAAGCAGCAGAGACCTCCAAAGCAGACACCCAAGCAACCGCTACCCCAAAACAAAACACGTGCAACACATAGCTCACAAAGCCAGTGTGCCAAGCAGTCACAGCCCTTAAGGCTAAACAACACACCTGATACACTTGCAATAGGTGACTCTATTGTCAGGCACACTGACGTCCCGCTCACCAGGCTGAACAAGGAGAAGATCCCGGTGAGCTGCCTGTCAGGCGCTAGGATCCGCCACATAACACAAGCACTCAGGTCACTCCAAGGCAAGTACAAATATGACTCAGTCATTGTCCATGCTGGTGTGAATGACCTGAGACGTACCTCCCTGGACTACATGAAAAGAGACATAGAGGAGCTCTCTGAGCATGTAGCCCAGGCCGGTATGACCCTGACCTTGAGTAGCATCTTACCCTCACCAAGAATGATGCCACAATAAGAAGACAAGATGATCATTTTAACAACTGGCTTAAGTATTGGTGTCATTCAAAGGGGATCCAATGCCTGTCAGCCTGGGATGACATGCTTGACAAGCCACGATGCTTCGCTAGGGACGGCTTGCACCTGTCACCCCTGGGCTTTCGGATATTGGCAAAGGCTCTTGCTACCCCCATAGTGCCTGTTTTAGGCAAGGCTCAAAAGACACACCCACCTCCATAGGTATCACAAGGGATAAGAAACTAAGAGTAATGCTACCCAATGCCAGCAGTCTAAACCTCAAGATGCATGCACTCGAAACTCTCCTTAGCATGGAGAAGATCGATATCTGTGCAGTAACAGAAACCTGGTTCAAGGCTCCCGAGAGCACCCCAGCACTACCAGGTTATACCTCATACCATGCTTTTCGGCCCCAAAACTTGGACCGAACCACAAAAGGAGAGGGGGTATCAATATTCTTCAAAGATACCCACACCTCCAGGTTGGTGGCACAGCACGAAGCATCAGAGACTATCCATGTGCAAATAACAGTGGGTAAAACTGCGTTCCAGTTTATAGCCTGCTACAGACCACCCTCCCAAACCCAGGAACCCCTCTCGGCCTTCCTGAGAACACTGGAAAATATGAAGGTCTCTCCAAACACCATTATATTGGGCGACTTCAACTACCCAAACATAGACTGGGAGCATTACTCTAGCTCCAACACCCTAGCCCAAAGGTTCCTAGAATTTATAAACTCATATGCTATGGAACAACTTGTTACCACTCCCACAAGAGGGGAAAACATACCTGACCTGATCATCACCAACATGGGGACTCTATGCTCCAGACCAGAAGTGTATCCCTCACTGGTAAGATCAGACCATAAACTAATCTCACTGGATATTAACATCCCGATCCCACCTTCTGCCCAGAAAACTACAGTGAAAAACTTCTCTAAAGCAAATTTCACACTCCTCAAAACCGAGGTGGAATCCTGCAAAGCCCCTGGGCCTGTGGAAAATACGGCCCAGACCGCAGAATCCTTTATAAACGCATTCTATGAACACCTTCAGGATTGCATGGATCATGCAATCCCAAATAAAACCAAGACCCAATCCTCCAAAGGCAGACGTCCTGTCTGGTGGACCCCAGCCATAAACAAACTATACAACAGAAGGAGGAAGCTACTACATGATACAGCAAAATCCCAAAAAGGGAAGGCATTTCTGATCAGTATTAGCAAAAAACTACGGGCACTCATAAAATTGTCTAAGGCCAGCTTCGAGAGAAAAATTGCACAGGATACTAAAGATAATCACAATGCTTTCCTTAGTTATGTTAGGAACCTGGGTGGGAATTCCCAGATATGCTCAGAATTAGTCCAAAATGACAAAAAATACACCGAACCCACAGACATTGCCAACATCCTAGCTGACAGGTTCAGTGCAAACTCCCCCTCCCACCAAAGGGCAAATATCTATCCCAGCAGAGTGCTGCCCCCCTGACATCTCAGATGCTCAGGTAAGAGCCGCCCTCTCCAAAGCAAAAAACACAGCATCAATAGGACCAGACGGCATCCCGGGCTGCATCCTACATGAACTCCAAGAGCTAAACCCAAACATAAAACTACTGTTCAATCTCAGCCTTACTACAGGATATGTACCCAAAGAGTGGCGTACAGCAACAGTGGTCCCTCTCCACAAAGGTGGTGCCTCAATGGATCCTGGAAACTATCGCCCCATAAGCCTGACTAGCTTGGTCTGCAAAGCTATGGAAAGGATCATCATGGACCTCATAAATAAAGATATTGGGGACCTACAGACACTGGATCCTACCCAGTTCGGCTTTGTTAAGGGCAGATCCTGCCTCTTAAACCTGGTCGATTTCTTTGAAACAGTCACCAAGGCCATTGACGAGGGGAAGGTGGTCCACACAGCCTACATGGACCTTGCAAAAGCTTTCGATACAATACCCCACTCTGGCATTATAGATAAGCTCACCAGCTTAAATATAAACCCCTATGTCACTAGATGGATTGCAAACTGGCTCAAGGACAGAACCCACATGGTTAGAATTGATGGAGCCATGTCAGACTTCAAACCAGTTACAAGTGGCGTCCCACAAGGCTCAGTCCTGGGACCTCTCTTGTTCAGTATATATTTCTCGGAGGTACAGGCCAACACGGAAGGACTGTGTCTGACCAAGTTCGCAGATGACTGCAAACTGGGCACCATAATTGACTCTCCAGCTGACACAAGCATCCTCCAAAAGGGCCTCATAGAAACAGACAACTGGTGCCAGAGCCATGGACTGAAGCTAAATGCCAAAAAGTGTATAGTCATTCCCTTTGGCAAAAACAAAGTGCCCACAAATTACCACATAGGTGGTAATCCATTAAGTACAGAAGAAGTAATTAGGGACATGGGGACCCAAGTTGATAGCAATCTCTCATTTGACAACCATGTGGCCAAAGTGGTTAGAAAAATATTTTATATAGCCCACCTAATCATGAAGGGATTCACATTTAGATCAGTGGAGGTCATCGTGCCTCTTTACTCATCCCTCATCAGGCCCATAATTGAGTACAATGCTCCTTTTTGGATGTACCTTACCAGACACCTGCAACAACTGGAAAGACCCCAAAAGTACCTCACCAAGAGGATCAAAGGGCTCAAACAGATGCCATATGCTGCCCAGTTAAAGA